>NC_134485.1:403744900-404048521 GCF_040206685.1 Ascaphus truei | reverse complement strand
TTTCAATTGTTCACGGAATATATCACAGTCACGCCTGGCATTTTTCAGGGCGTCCTCAGGGCTGGTCAAGGAATCGTCACTCACTGGTTCTGGCTCCACTTCCCTGGGATGGTTGGTTGAGGGTTCCTCACTGTTGGCACCGTTGACAGACACTTCTTTGGGGTACATGACTTCTGCCTTGGGCCCTCTGGATATTCAGTTAACCGCGGGACGAATTCTCCATTTTCTCTAGGCTGCAGGGCAACTCGGCCCCCCTTTTCCTCCACAGGATCTGCGGACATGTCTGTTCCTTCCACGGTAAGTGAAGAACCGTTTTTCTTTTTCCGCCTTTTTGTTTTGGATGACACCGTCCCTTCAGGGATACTGGGGTCTCCATCTTCATTTGAAATTTTAGCAGCGTCACTGGTTCCACCCGTTTTTTCTTGCAACTGTAATAGCTGACGGAAATATTCGGTGATCCACTGCTCCCACTCTTTCTCCTGCTGATCATATTGTCATCAAAGGGAGCGGCCTTTTCGGTTCGTGCCGAGTTCAGGCACCCCCACCATTCTTGGCGTGTTTAGTGGGTGTGACTCGGTTCAGGTTCCCCGTAAGAGATGTCTTCCTCTTTATTGGACTGGAAGGGCCACTCTTCCGTGGGGTAGGGTTCATTACAGGAACGCTGCATCTTGTCCTCCATTTTTAGGCTATCAGGTGTAATTTTCTTCGTGACCTCAGGAGGCGCTATTGCAGCTGTTGCCACTGTATTTGCTAGAACCCCCAATTGTGGTAGTCCTACAGGTGGGCATATTTTGCTTGTAGAGGTCGTAGCTCTCACAGGCATCTCTGTAGACTTTTCTTTCTTGGGTAAGTTTTACAATATCAGCAGTACTGTGCATGCATTTTCTCTTATCAGGTATACAAGATGTGCAGTTGCTAGGTAAAAATGTCTATTTGCTTTACACCATTTACTTGCTAGTTGTATCCCTCCGCTTTAGCAACAGAATTTTGTTTTCTGCTTGAGTTCAGTAATTTTCAGTCCTCATCCTTGGGTATTATGGCATTCACACTTCACACTTTGGGTATCTGTTTTGCTCCCAAGATACATAGGTAGACTTTTTTTTTACTTGCAGAAAAAAAAACATTCTTTGCAGTGGACTATTTCTTTCATTCCCGGCAGGGTGACTCAACACTCAGCAATTGGCTTTGGAATACATTTTACACAGTTCAGCAATCCCTTTTTCCCCTCTAGGGCAATTTTACACTCAGCATTTGTTTGCTAAAAATTCCCCTGCTTCAGCACAGTCTTGTATCAATTTTCACACTTTTCTGCATATACTCCATTCACAGCTGGTAGCCCTATGCGGTGTGGCAACCTTTATTTGCAAAATCATTACTGCTCGTGGGTCACCATCTGTATTCACTGCTTCAGCGAAACTTTTGAAAACAACAACACCTATCCCTTTTTAAGGGCCTACTCACTTCTTGAACCCTGACTATGGCTGGAAGGCAAAACCCCTATTTCAATGACCATATTACACTTTGTGATAGGCAAATAAGGTTTAGCTGCTTCAGCAGTCTCTCTCCTCTTGGGATTGGGGAAAAGAGTCCATCTGTGTTTTAGTAGGTTTCAGTGCAGTATAAGTTTGCTGCCTGGGTGTGTATCCCTTTAATTCTGATCTCTGCTGCAGGTGAATCTTTGTTTTTGTTGCTAAGGTTTGTTTGCAAGACTGTATGCAGGCAAAAGCACACAAAAAAAATTCCACAGGCAATCTCCAGCCCTTTAAACTTCAAAGGCCACCTCTCACCCCAAATTTCTGACACCATATGTAGGAGGACATGTGCAGAGGTACACAATGGAGACTGTTGTAAGGTGAAATCATGTAGCTCAGCCCTCTATGACTGGGTTGGTTAGCTAGGCTCTTTTCCAGCCCCAAATCATGGAGACATTTATCAATACACAGAACTAGATAATAGTCTTATAAGAAAAAGTCATATCTGTTAGCTGGGCAGCTGTAGGGGAAGCTTCTCTGCTCTCCTGGATCCGCACCCTTGTGTGCACAGAAAATGTCAGGCTCCAGGTTAGAATCTTGTCCTCTTTGTCTTGTGGTCAGCTTGTCGCTCAAGACATCTGCCCTTCCTTGGTTTGGAGGGAAAATCTTCTCTGTCCCTGGTTCAGCTCCCTTTTCCTCAGGGTTTGTCAGCATTCAGGTTTAGAAGTTTTCCCTGTGTCTTGAAAGCAGCTCTGCTGTCTCTTCTGGCAGAGCTCAAGACCAGCTCAGGTGTGAGCTAAGGAGTCTCACTTCCTGTCTCAAAAGACATACTTTTCTAAGCAGGCAGATGGTGTTTGTTAATTGACTACCAGCAGTTAACCACCACACTGCTGGATTAGAGGCACATTACCTGAACAGGGATAACTCCCCTGTTACACCGTCCCTTGCCGAGCGTCAATCACCTCACTGCGCATGCGTGTACTCTAATCCTCTTTGAGATGGGAGCTTGCTGCTTACTGCGCATGACTCACGCAACTTCCCCCCCCACAGAGTCATTAATTTTCTGAAGCTAGTCATTGTGTTTTTAATCCGTCCCTAGCCGAGCGTCAATCACCTCACTGCGCCTGCGTGTAATCCTCTTGAGATGGGAGCTAGCTGATTACTGCACATGACTCACCCCACCCACCCCACCCACCCCAACCCTTTGAGGCTTTGTTTACGGTAACGATTTGGAAAATCCCTTCTCGATTTTGAAATGTAAATTTGATTTGCACAGCATTGTGAGAATTGAGAGTTTAAAAAACCATTAACTGATTCATGATGTTTTGTCATTCATTCTTATTCATTAGTGTACTGTAGGTGTGGGGGGGGGGTGTTGTCAATGATTATGATTAACAGGAATGTAAATAAATATTTATTTTATTTTATCAGGAACCAAAAAATACAAATATAAAAATAATCATGAATAATACATAATGCAGTCTTTATTAGGTTCTTCTGGCAGATTGAAATTGGATAAACATTTAGAAAACATTTGTAAAACATGGATAAACATGAATAATGCACATTTATAAGAATATTAGTTAATAATATGTACTGTAATGTATAATATATATATATATATATATATATATATATATATATATATATATATATATATATATATATATATATATATATATATATATATATATATGACTAAAAAGGAGGGAGAGTAGGGTCAAAAAGGTGCACTCAAATGCTGAATTATGAAAAATAGAAATGGACTTTATTAACAAAGAGTATAAAAAACATAAAAGACAGACCCACACAAATCACATGTCAGATCGCTATGCGACACAACGTAAAAACATCAAAGAGATACAATTGGTCTGATAAGAGCCAAAGCAGGGTAACAATATATCATTACAAATATAACATAACAGAACTAGGGGAAAATATTTCTCCCCAAGTAATGTTTACTGAGATCGGCCGATCCAGAACAAGAGTAGCAATGAATATAAATGGTAAGTAGATACAGACCACAAGGAAAAGATAGGATATATATTGTAGTAAATATACATAAACCTCTTAATGATGATGAGAGATAGTTAGGCACATAGCTAGAAATACATAAAGTTGTGACCCTTAAATGTGCTGTAAATCAGCTGAATAAAGTGATGCCCAAATTGAGCTGCTCAATTTGGGCATCACTTTATTCAGCTGATTTACAGCACATTTAAGGGTCACAACTTTATGTATTTCTAGCTATGTGCCTAACTATCTCTCATCATCATTAAGAGGTTTATGTATATTTACTACAATATATATCCTATCTTTTCCTTGTGGTCTGTATCTACTTACCATTTATATTCATTGCTACTCTTGTTCTGGATCGGCCGATCTCAGTAAACATTACTTGGGGAGAAATATTTTCCCCTAGTTCTGTTATGTTATATTTGTAATGATATATTGTTACCCTGCTTTGGCTCTTATCAGACCAATTGTACCTCTTTGATGTTTTTACGTTGTGTCGCATAGCGATCTGACATGTGATTTGTGTGGGTCTGTCTTTTGTGTTTTTTATACTCTTTGTTAATAAAGTCCATTTCTATTTTTCATAATTCAGCATTTGAGTGCACCTTTTTGACCCTACTCTCCCTCCTTTTTAGTCATATTATTCCTTTGGGTCGGTAGCACCACCAGAGGGTTACCTTTTACCCTGACCTCTGGTTAACTGATTATTTAATCACACAAGGGTGATTTGATTGCGGCATCTATTGTGTGTTCCATATATATATATATATATATATATATATATATATATATATAGTAATATTATTTTTTCCGTCTTTATCTTGTTCCTCATTCTGTGTACAGTACAGTAGTTCATTGAGAGAGGAGAGGTTTTGCTGTTTATATACTGTACATTTGACTGTACAAACAGATTAGACTGGACACAACACCCCACCTCCCCCCAGGCCACCCTTTTTTCCTGAAACGACAAGAAAACAAAAAATGAGTCTAGTTATGTGCGTACTGTATTATGGCATTGTGTGATGTGTAGTACTACTGTAGATGGCTGGTGCTGCTTTCTCTGGAAAGAAAGAAATTGAGCAGTTAGTAGGCAGTTACTGTAGTACTGTCAAACTAGTCTATACTGGAACTATTGTATACTCTGACTACTGTTACATACTATGTAACCAGATGGCTGGTGCTGCTCTCTCTGTAAAGAAAAAACTGTAACTACTATATACGTACTCTGTGCCATACTTACCTGTATCATACTGTACTTACAATACTACAGTACAGTACTACTTTCCTGATGCTTGCCCATTACGCGTGATCACAATGGGCAACACAGTCGCAATATGGTCTATATATTTATTGCAGCGTTCCACGGTGAGTACATCGTTCCAAAAACTCATTATGCCTTTCGCCAACTCGTCCTTTTTGGAGGGTTTCACCACTTTCCGAATATGGTCCTTCAGCTGATGCCAGACCATTTCGATCGGATTGAAGTCTGGCGATCTGTCATTGGAAAAAAAGGACAATTAGTTTAAAAGATACAGTACACAGTGAAAACAGTGGGGAAAAAATGAGACACGGTTACCGCACTTATTCTGCTGGTGTCTTCACCCAGTTGATACCGCGCTCAAGGATATGCGCTGTTGACGCGGTGTGCTTCGGATCGTTGTCCTGGTAGAAACGGTGACCATCCGGGAACTCGCGTGTGATGTACTGCACTATCTCAGGGACTATTTTGTCTTGGAAGAAAGCTTTATTCATGATTCCTATAACAAGAAAAAAAAGTGCTCAAAAAACTGCACAATAGTACAGTACAGTGCATACAGTAAGGCTACACTAGTAAAGTACAGTGCATAAGGCTACATTATATTTTACCTTCAAAGATGACAATACATCCTGGTCCACGCCTAGAGATGGCACCACCACACATGCAGCTTCACGGGGTGTTTTTGCCTCAGCTTCATAGATATGCGACCTCTTTTGTGGAATGCAAAGGTTGCAAATCTCTCCAGCGACACAGTAGACTCGTCAGTGAAGATGCAATCCTGGAATGTTTCCCCACTGTCGATCCATGCCTGGGCCTGGACCACTCTTTTGATTTTGTTTGCGTCCCTTATCATGGGGTACGCTCTGTAATGAAAAGGAATAAATCATTTTAGTGGTACAGTACAGTTTCCTAAACAACACTTTTACCTCCTCTACTGTCCAGTACTAACCTCACACGTCCATATTTCCATCCAATGCTGCGTCTCATCTTCTTTATGCTGGTCTCGGATACAGTGAGATTGTGCTTTTCCTGCAGAGTGTATTTGACCCTTAATACACTCTTCTCATCATTCTCCTCACTTATTTTTGTCCACCAGAAGAATTGTCTCCCTACAATGTAAAGAAAAACAATCTATACAGTATACTGTTGTAATATAAATATAAATATAGAAAATATATACAGTATACTGTGGTAATATAAATATATAAAATATATATACTGTTGTAATATAATTCTAAATATACAAAATATATACAGTATACTGTTGTACTGTAATATAAATATACAACATATATATACTGTTGTAATATAAATATAAATACAGTATACAAAATCTATATATTGTTGTTATATAAATATAACTATACAAAATATATATACTGTTTTAATATAAATACAAATACAGTATACAATATATATATATATATATTGTTGTAATAAAAATATAAATATACAAAATATATATACTGTTGTAAAATAAATATAAATATACAAAATATATACAGTATACTGTTGTAATATAAATATACAAAATATATATACTGTTGTACTGTAATATAAATCTACAGAAATAACTCAAATATTAGATACAGTACTGTAGATCTACAGTACATTATTTGATATAAAAAAAAAAATTTAAGTAGTATAAATATATTTATGCGTTTGTTACCCTTGGTGCCCTTTTGCGTTCTCTGTTTTTTCCGTGTGCATGATAGCTCACGGTGGTTGCTGGCACAACGAGGCCAGAAGTAGCTAACCAGCGTTGGATAGCAGCAATTCGGTGACCACTCGTGTACATCTCCTTAATTCGCATGCTGAGATCCTTGGAAATCTTTTTAACAGGCATTGCTGCGAGTAGAAAGAAATACAAACACAAGAATGTATAGTCGATGTTTAGTCGATGTGTATTCAATGTGCAGTGAATCCACAAAATGGATGGAGTATTTATACGGTAATGACTCACATTAGAGTACGCCCACTTTCAACACCTGTACCTCGCCGCCATGCATAAAAGGTTACACACTTTGCATAGCCCACCACTCGATGATCTTTATCTGAACTTGCCCTTGTCCAGATACTGCATTATGCCAGATAAAAACACAAGAAACACAGCGCACAACGCTCATAGTGCATTAAAAATTATATTAACACAAACAATTGTTAGAGTAGGTAATGTGCATACATCAAAGTGATATTAGACAAGCATGTTAGGGAATTATGTTACCCATACACCACGTGGGAGCCGGATTTGATGTCGTCACAGGTATTGGAAACTGCTTCGTGATAACCTTGTTCCTGTTGGGTAGGTAGGAGTCTTTCAAAGTCCCCGCTCGCATGTATACAGAGTCCAGCCCATCTGTAGCTCACAGGAGAATGGCTGCTTCAGACGGAGCTCCATGCCGGCTGGATTCCTCTAGCTGTCCTCTGTTCAGGCACTTCCGGGTTGGTGACGTCACTGGTACTCGCGTCGCACACCTCCTGCCGGTTACCGGATCAGCTCACAGTGTTGGGACAAAGTAGTAAGGCAGAACACTGACACACTTTTTCCAACGCGTTTTCTGATGAAGAAACCCTATGGTTTCAAAACGCGTTGGAAAAAGTGTCAGTGTTCTGCCTTACGGGCCATTTTCTCCAGTTCTATCCGACGATGCTGCCGCTGATGCCTCTGAAATCCACGGGTCCCTTTCTCCTTTGCTCTTAGACGACTCTGCTTCTCGCCCTGAAATCCAAAGATCCCTTTCTCCTTCCCTCTTCGATGACGCTGCCGCTTCTCTCCATGGAACCCCCATCTCATCCTCCGTTGCACCCATCCACCCAGATGTCCACATGCCATGAACAAGAAGCAGCTCGTTAGACCGGATGCTGAATGGGATAAGTGTGGATATCCCCGGGAACTCTATTGTGCTGGCAAAGATAGATCTGCTTCTGGAGACCATGCTAAATGTGGAGCAACGGATGCTACATATGGATCAACGGATGCTAGATATGGATCAACGGATCAACGGATGCAACGGATGCAACATATGGATCAACAGATGGATCGACGGATGGAGAAGATAGAGGCTGACATAGTGGGTATACATCATTTGCTCGGTGTTCATGCCCCTGTTTCCCCGACGCCGGAGCAGGAGGGTGGCATGGATGTGATGAATGGGAGCATCGACCCCCTTCCATCACCAAGCGCACCCCCTCAACCAGATGATGTAGTGGACATGTATGCCGTTGAGGAGGACATGACAACCCCATCAAGATCACGCCAGGAGACAACACAGCGACCAAGACAGGAGGAAAGCTTCCTCCCAGACAACCTACCCTCGCCCGTCGCCTCAAGCTCACCTGCTCGCAGAAGACCTACATTCGCTCGCATTGATACGGTGCCCGACATCAGCCTGTGCGATCTGCCACCGGCGCTCAGGGAGAAGTATAGGGTAATGAGTGCTGGTGCACCCTACAAGTATGCCTTGTTACTTTGTAAGCACCATGTGCCCTACTCGTAGTACTGCGACTGGGCCTTCAGAGTGAACTACGAAGGAAATCGCGTAAAAAAGGCGCTTCCTGCCAATTTAAGAAAGACCATTCTGGGGGAATTGCGGCGCTTTTATACAATTACAGATCCTGTAATGAAAGGCGTTCGAGACTGCATTAATGGCGTTTTGCGCCATGCAAGGAATCGGCCATGGACGGACAATGTGGTAGATTTTCTGGTTTAATCACGGGTACTGTAAGACCATACTGTTGTGCTGAACTGTACTGTACATGTTTTGATCTGCTGTACTTAAGGTTGTCCTGAAAACCGGGCCTGTTTGCTGCCCTCGAGGACGGTAGTGGTGCAGGCCTGACTGACTGTTTTGCACACCATCCCACTGTACTGTATATGTTTCTTTAATAAAAGACATGTTGCGTTTTGTATACTGTATTTTATGAATAAAGATTTTTTTTAATCACAGGTAAGACCATACTGTTGTGCTGAACTGTATTGTACTGTACATGATTTGACCTGCTGTACTTAAATAAAGGAGATGTTGTTGTGTGTTTTTTAACTTGTATTTATACAGAAATGTTTTAACTTGCTGTACACACACACAGGACCTGCACAATTCCAGTCCCAGAGGGCCGCAAACAGGCACGGTTTTCAAAGGTTACCCTGAAAACCGGGCCTGTTTGCTGCCCTCGGGGACTGTACTGGTGCAGACTGTTTTGCACACCATCCCACTGTACTGTATATGTTTTGACTTTAATAAAGGAGATGTTGCGTTTTGTATATTTTATGAATAAAGAATTTGTTTTTAAAACATGTGACTGTAAACCATACTGACTGACTGTAAATGTTTTTACTTTCTATACATAAATGTTTTCACTACTGTAGCAGTAAACCATACACCTGTTGATGTTTTGAATTGCTGTGCACTTAAAATGTTTCTACATTGTACAGTATTTGTAAATAAATGTTTTTGTACTTACTCCACCAATAAAAGAACATGTTGATTTGTTTTACATGGTTCCATTGGCTCCTTTGCTACTGTAACAAAATACAATGTTTCTAGAATGTACACTACTGTCCAGGCATACTTTACTGTATACTGTAGGCATGCTCAGTAAAAGAGTATTAAAAAAAATAGAAGACACATACAGTACTGTACTGTACTGTATGTACTGGCACTGTATAGAAGACACATACTGTATGTACAGTACTGTAATACATGTAGAATAAATGCATAGTTTTTATGTTTTCGGGTTTATTACACAGTATACTGTATATAAAAAAGTTTTGTATACAGTACGGCCGGAAAACATCAGCATACTGTTTCAGGTACAGTATTCTATCCTAATCAATAACAACGGCCACTAAACTGTAGCCTCGGGTACGTGGGTTTTAAATCCGATTCAGCAATGTGCAGGCATTGTTACACAAAGCGATATTATCCATCGAAATCCCTCCATTTGCCGTTTTCTTTTCTGAGGAAAAACAAAAAGAAAAGTTTTACTGTAATGGTCAGCCCCCTAAAGAAGTTCCCAGCCAGTCCCACCAATAATTTTCTCGGGGGGCGTCTCCTGTTCACATGCGCATGCGCCTACCGTCGATGTAATGACAAGCATATGCGTTTCAAGAAGGTTCCAATGCGCATGCGCCTAGCGTTCCACCAATTGTTCAGTATCTGCAGTACAGTACTGGAGAAGTCGCTCAGCCAATGATATTGCTTACAGGAAAATCGCTTGACTTTTGAATCGCACCGATATTGATACTGTATTGTCAAAATAAAAAAAACACAGAAAATAATACAGCAACAATACTCACCATGGAATTTCCCATTCAGCTGGCGCTGGCGCTGGCGCTGGCGCTGGCGCTGGGCCACTGCCAGTCCAGTGTTCTTGATCATCCACGTCGATAGTTGGCAGCGGGACTACTACAACTGTAGTCAGCTGATGAGGCTGGAAATTGCTTAGGTACATGCAAGCTTGATCGAAACTGCACGCGAAATCCGGCTCAGGCTTGCTGGACAGACAGCAAGGGTTGTCACTGACGGTGGGACCGTTATTGGAAGCCGGTGCTGGTGCTGGAGCATTGCTTGGCAGCGACTGTCGTTTCTTAGTTGGTTTTAACACGACCTTTCTCCTTTTGCCGTCTGCATGATAAAAGATACAGGAAAAAGCCGGTGATACACACCAATACCCTCCAATAAATTGTGGCACAATACGATAAAAACAGGGATCGCTACATAACCTTTTCCTTATTGCACACTTCCACGTATGAGGAGCTGGTGAAAATTTGTAAAAGTCATAGTTTTAGATAAAATACTGATAAATTTGAACAACTGTTGCCATCTTATCATCTGTTGCATTAATCGCGGCCCATATCAAATACGCATAACTTCTGTCGGGTTTTTGGAAAACGGGCTGCACTTGAACACTCATGGCGACGGCTCTCTGGAAAATAATTTAACAGAAACTGGTCTTTGTCTTTCTTTAATATGAAAAGCCTAAATTGATACATTATTGCAACCTCTTCCTTCAGTCTCAAGGCCAATTTACAATAGCCCACTGTGGTATCTTTTTTAAACGAAACACCTGCAAGTCGACACATTACTGAAGCGCATGCGCATTACAATTCATGAATATCTGCCATCTGGCGGACACGCAAAGAATTGCAACCTATTAAATCCGAACCATTCTCAATAAACGCATCAACCGCGCGTCAACCGCGCATGACCCGCGCATGACCCGTGGCTGAGAACGCTAAATAAATGCGGCATGCTCCCGGTGAAGTGCGTCGCATTCCAGGAAAAAGCCAGGGAAAAAACGGCGATGTTTTAGAATAAAATGAGCCGCAGCAGTATGCTTCTGTAAGCAACTGTGTCGTAAGTGGGTCTTAAGTGGGTCTTAAAGGTGGATAGAGAGGGTGCTAGTCGGTATTGAGGGGAAGGGCATTCCAGAGGTGCGGGGCAGTCAGCAAAAAAGGTTTAAGGTGGGAGAGGGCTTTAGATACAAAGGGGTAGAAAGAAGACATCCTTGAGCAGAACGCAAGAGTCGGGATGGTGCATAGTGAGAAATTAGGGCTGAGATGTAAGGAGAGGCAGAAGAGTGTAAAGCTTTAAAAGTGAGGTGGAGAATTGAGTGTGAGATGCGGGATTTGATCGGAAGCCAGGAGAGGGATTTCAGGAGGGGAGATGCGGAGACAGATTTAGGAAAGAACAGAGTGATTCTGGCAGCAGTGTTAAGGATAGATTATAAGGCAGACAGGTGAGAGGCAGGAAGGCCGGACAGCAGGAGGTTACAGTAATCAAGACGGGAGAGAATGAGAGCCTGAGTCAGAGTTTTAGCAGTCGTGCAACAGAGGAACGGGCGTTTCTTTGTGATATTACGGAGGAAAAAGCGACAGGTTTTAGAAACGTTTTGAATGTGAGAGGAGAATGTGAGAGAGGAGTCAAGTGTGACCCCTAAGCAGCTTGCTTGGGCTACTAGGTGAATGATCGTACTTCCAACAGTAATGTGGAAGGAGGTAGTAGGGCCAGGTTTGGGAGGAAGTATGAGGAGCTCTGTTTTTGCCATATTGTGTTTAAGGCGGCGGAGGGTCATCAAGGATGATATAGCAGAGAGACATTCAGAAACTTTGGTTTGTACAGCAGGTGTAAGGTTAGGGGTTGAAAGGTAAATTTGTGTGTCGTCAGCATAGAGGTGATATTTAAACCCAAGAGATGTTATTATGTCACCTAGAGAGTGTGTACAGAGAAAAGAGAAGAGGTTCCAGGACAGAGCCGGTTGGGGTACTTTGCCAAGGTCTGGATTGGAGAGTAGCGGATCATTGGGATACTTTGCCAGGGTCTGGATAGGCGAGTGGAGAGTAGTCGCTGTGAGGGAAGCCAAGTTCAGGGTTGTAGAGAGGAGGATGGTCGTACGTAAGCCGGGTCAGAGATGGAGAGAGAAGCGGTGTCCAGTGAACGAAGCAGGGATAGGCAGCAGGGAGATCTGGAACAAGGCAGGCAAGGCGCAAGGCAGGTAATAGCAGGATCAAGTTGAGAATGCAGCAAGGCACAGCATCACACACTAGGTTATGCTCAGCGATGTATAGATGTGTAGAACGCCAGTGCATCAGATTAAACAAGTCCTTTGGATATTTAAGCGTCTGCAATAGAACAAATCCCAATAAGTTGTAATGTACAATAAAGTTACCCTAATGGGGTTTGAGGGACTAGTACTTAATGCCACAGGCACCAATGAATAATAGTACAACCATTGTCCCATACAGTGAGAATAAAGGGTATGGCAACCCCCAAATATAACTCATTTTTTGAATTCCAGGATCCAGGGAAGTATTCCACAGCAGGGATTAGTAGCGTGCAGTCCACCAGCGTGAGGAGCAGGAACAGGTAGAAAAAAGGCAGTGCACTGCCTAGAAAAACAGGAGGAGGCTCACGGAAGCAAAAACAAGCAATATATTTCATTAAAAGAATGTACAAAGGTTCCCCATAGCTACAGCAGGTATCCACCTGCTGTAGCTATGGGGGACCTTTGTCTGTTCTTTTAATGAAATAAATTGCTTGTTTTTGCTTCCGTGAGCTTCCTCTTGTTTTTCTAGGCAGTGCACTGCCTTTTTTCTGGAGTGAATTGCTGTCATGCGCTCTGGCTTGCGCCGAATGATGAACACACTTAATAAGTGTGAGTGGGCTGAAGGTAAATCATAAGGAGCATCATGGGACCACTAGGGAGGTCTGTGCTCAGGGGCAAAGAAAGCAATCTTACCCCTGTCAGCTCTTCCGTCCTGGATAGCCATCCTCGGTAGCCCGTCCCGCAGCATGCATCCGGCAAGATGAGTGTGAGGAAATGAGAGGAAAGATCCGGTGCGACAGCAAACAGCAAAATTACATCAGATCCACTGTTGAATACAGTAGCTTTATTGGTATGGACACACACAGGTAAAAACAGCAGGCTGCAGCAAAGCCTCCTCCTCTATGCGTTTCACGCTCTGCTGGCGCTTCGTTTTCCCAGACGTTCCCAGTGTTTATTTCCTTTTACCTTATCACTCTACCCCCACACAAAAGCATTACTCTCTTTGGTGTGTTACAACGGGTTTCCTCACTGCATACTGCACACTGCACACTGCACACTGCACACTGCACACTGCACACTGCACACTGCACACTGCTGATGGATCTATGGTCCTGTGTCTCATTGTCACTTTCATCAATTTATTGCCCCATCTGTTTATTACTCCCAGGTGAAGGCGCTGCACCGAGACGTTAATTGTATCACCCAAGGCTCCCCGTGGCGGAGACTTAGGCCCCCTGTGAGGGAACAGGTAACTGCAGCACCGGTAGCTTTCTTGTTTAGGGGGAAACAGGGCTATACAAACAATGTGCAAAGTACTGTAGTGAAATTAGTTAAATACTCTTAAATTACATAAATAATGAATTGGACTTTTAAACCTTGTGCTGTGAAAATTATTCTCATATACTGTAGCTACATGTGCAAAGCAAAGTGCAAAATATTGAATGAATAAAGTGCTCTTTAAAGTGCATATAATATGGAAAAAATTACGTAAACCATATGCTGTGGAATGTTCTTCTCACGTGGCTGTGTGATTCCAGAGTTTAAATGTGAGTGTACATTTTAAAGCTCTGCTGTTTTTGACCCTAATATACTTTTATGACCATTGGTATTCTCTTCTATTTCTTATAAACCTGGCAGGAAGATTGAAGTTATATACAGCCACATGAGAAGAACTTTCCACAGCATACTGTAGTGCCGACGAGTATTCTAAAACAAATTTGGGGCAATCACCAACAAGACCCAGGTACATCCTGGGTACATCCTGGGTACATGCTGGGTACATGCTGCAACATTTCAGTGGAATTTCTGCAGACAGACTAATGGCCCATCGGATTAACAGCGGGGGTCCCTGGCAGTCCCATTCAAACTGAGGCCATTAGTCTCTGCAAAAATGTCACTGAAATGTTTGCAGCATGTACCCAGCATGTACCCAGCATGTACCTGGGTCTTGTTAGTGATAGCCCCAGATTTTCCAAGGCAAGTTTAAGGCAAGTTTTAGAATACTCGTCGGCGCACATGTATGGTTTACAAGTCAATTTTTCCATAATATATGCACTTTTAAGAGCACTTTATTCATTCAATATTTTGCACTTTGCTTTGCACTTGTAGCTATATGGGAATAATTTAACAGCGCAAGGTTTAAAAGTCCAATTCATTATTTATGTAATATAAGAGTATTTAACTCATTTCACTACTTTGCACATTATTTGCACATCATTTAATTCTTTGTATTGGGTTTTTGAGCAGCTACATTTATATATTTTACCACAATCAAGTTACAAGCGCCGGGTTATATTTCTATTTAATCTCTTAATACTATGACACCCACCCGTATAGGCGTTTTCTCCCAGCACTACTTGTTAGTCCAGTGTGCTACTTTCCCAGCCTCCGACCAAGAGCAAAGATGATAAAAACCAAAGAATATAGCAGTCATGAGGGAGATTCTATTCAGCTCAAAGCATTTGCAAATCATTCCTCACTCATTGTGACGTCACATTTTCATACAGACAGACTCTAGAGGAGGGGCAGCACAGTCTTTTGGGGAATGTTGCAAACTCGGTACTGAGTCACTCACAGTGTGGGGGCGGGGCTCGGGTTTTCCCGCCAGTCCTGGATAACTGTTGGCAACATTTTCCCGCGCGGCCGGGAACTTAGCACGTGGCTTCCTCCGCCTTGAGGGCTTCCCCATGGTGAAACAAAAATAGGACACAATTTAGAAAAAAACATACAGGGCACCCCAGGTCTGATATCTCAGCAGCGCCTCGAAATGTAACCCTTTTTGTGAACCGGCCGACCCACCCAATCTCACATTGGCCCCTCGTGGTCTAACCGGTCCCTTTCCCTGCAACACACCTGCTCCTAAAGGGTTACTGGTACTGCATAACACCTGTGGCTCCAGGAGATCTGAGCCTCCGCCAGCTGGGAGCCTGGGGAAACCCTTACCATTACCTGGTGCAGCGCCTCCACTTACCCAGGATCCCCCGTTATGAAAGATAGCCCTGGGTAAGAAATAAAATAACACACGTATACGATAAACCAATAACTAACACTTTACTTAACAGACACATATAATTCATTACATAACATCACATAACATAACCTGATGCTCTATCCGCATCACCTCAGCCCAATGTCTGGTGTTCCCACCCATTGTCCTGTGATCCCCCACACCCAATGTCCCGCACTCCTACGGAAGGTCGTGGGTGACTGCGCAGTCACTAAATTAAGCTAGGGCCCAGTTGGTGCACTTAGAATACTTGAGATACCTTCCGAGCACTCCGATGCTCGGGACCGCAACTCTCTTCTAAAAGGGTCAGACGTCCGTCTGATCCTTTCCAGGTACTTCTGCCGGTAGACCCCAACGAGGGTCCCACCGCTCCACGGGAACTGCAACCGGATCACGGCAACACCAACCGCATGGGAACAGCAACCGCCGCTATCCCTTCCTATCACTAACTACTCCTGGAGTGACAGCAACCCTAACCTAGGGCCTGTTCCTGATGAACCGCAACCTGGGATGGCTTGAGGGAAACTCCTAGGGCCTGTGGAACCATAACCTGCCCCCCTTCCCCTAGCTACCCAGTCCTCTCTGTAACTGGCTAATCCTAACAGCCTAACTCACCTGCAGCCGACACACAGCTCACACTGTCAGCCTGCAGGGATTCACACACGCTTCACACCCACTGCACGCACTGCGCCCAGCACATGCAGCGACAACACACACAGACAGCTGCAATCACACACAGCCACCTGGATCCCGCAGCCAATCCACTGCTTGCACGCTGTGCCTATTTGCCAGTGCCCACAGCCCTCTCCGCTGTGGCACTGCCAAACCTGCACCTTCCTCACCTAAGGGTCACCTCCCTAACTATGGCCGTCCCTCTTCAGTTACCCCCTGCCCTTCCCGGGAATTGGGGCCTGCCTGGGGATCTATGGAGAACCCTTACCTGATGCAGGAGCCACGCGCTCCCTGCACCCTTCCTACTCCTTCCTTCTCCTCTGCCTGACTGACGCAGCCAAGCCCGGGAAATGTATCTCTATTCCCGGGCTGAGCTTCCTCCAGCCCTATTGGCCACACTCAGGCACCTGATGCCTGTCTCCCTAAGCCTCCTGGGAGTTGTAGTCCCCAGGGGCTGCCTAAAGCATTGGGGCCGCGTGCGCGCTTGCCCTGCGCATGCGCGAACCCCTAATGGCCGCCTCAATCTCACTATCCTCTTCCCTACTCTCGCGCGATCTCTCCCTGTCCCTGGAGTCCTATCGCGCGCTTCCGCCCTACTGCGCATGCGCGAACTAACGCGCAATGGCGGCGCCCTCTCTTCAAGCCGCCGAGCCGGTGGCAACGCGATCGCGGCCCTAGCGACGGCCCGATCGCGTCCCCGGCAACCGGCCTGCGCCTGAACACCGCAAGCTGCTCCCTGCTCTGGCCCCCACCCTCGCGAAGTGCCGGCGGGTCCGTCGCAGCCTCCGGCGGCACCCGCTACCACACGGCACTCGTGGAGAGGGGCCAGAAAGCTTAATTTTAACTCGGGGCTACATTCTCCCCTTCGCAGAATACCAACGCCCTCGCTTGGGTAGCAACCATACAGTGGGTTATATAATGGAAAATGCATTGTAAACAGTACATCACATACAAGCAATTCCCCATTTGTACCCAACATACCCGCATGGATACCCGAGGCCAGCTGAGTCTCAGAGTGGAGTGCCCCTAACAGACTGGGTGAGGGTATCCCACCTTGACTCCTGTGAGTCTTTTGGAGCTCAAGACCTGTCCCTTGCACCAACCCACCTTCTCCCTTTCGCAGAAAAAAATGTATGGGGTCCTGGGTATTGACCCCTTCCGGATCCTCCGGTCTCGTCTCACGGGAGACAGGAAGGTTCAGTCTCTTTCCTCGGTCCACCACATGGCGAACATAGCGCTCCATCGCGCACCTGGGAGAGGCCACAACTACCAGAGCGGTCTCAACAAAGTCTTTGTCCTTGTCATTATCTTTGTCAGCAATCCCTTTAACGGTGACTTCTTCCGCGGACGGCACCACTTCTTCGGGTATGCCCGTTTGGAGACTCCTCTCACAGGAGTATGTGTCGCTCTGGTCCGCTACACCGGATACCTTGATGAGGTCGAGTTCATTCCACGATCTGCAGAGATCTTCTGGGGGAGACACCTCCACCAGGCCGCGATGACGGGGTGAGCCCATCGCCTGGGTGACCCTACCTCTGGAGTCACCAGGCTCCACGATCACCGGGGAGCTCACACCCGACACCCCTGGGGCAGTCAACTTACCCCTGTTGGTGTTGGCATGTACTGATCCCAAGCCTGGGACCGCTGGTACCTCGGTGGTAGGCCGGACTGGCCGTTGCAGGGCACACGGGCCCACATCATGGCCTGCATCAGTTGAGGTGGTTGCCTCGGTGACCTCACTGGAGTGGTCCGCCGGCAGGCGCATCACCACGCTCGGTTGGTCGCTGGACTCATCACCCAAGGGCGGGGGTATAAACACCTTACCCTGGCCTTCCGGGATCTGTGGTTCTGGTCTCGGTGGTTCTTGCTTCGGAACCGGGTCCGGAACCAACATCTGGGGTTCCAACATCTGAAGCTCCGCCTTCAGCGACTCCGGCTCAGCATCTAGAAAGTCCATTTGGGCACACGGGCCCTCCACCACCTCCATTGCTGAAGTAGAAGCATTAGTAGCGGCTTCACCCACCTCGGTAGCACCATCAGGCGCCTCTTCCTCCGGAGGTTCCGCCATCAGAGATTCCTGCTCCTCCATTTGCACGTCCCCTTTGAGAGGGTCTGCAACAGTGGTCTGGACACACGGGTCCCCGGAGGCCTCTGGAATTAAGACAAACTGAGGACAAGTATCATTTACTGTAGGAGGGAGGTCCAGCTCCTCCTCTTCTTTCTCGGCTGGTTCCGCCGCCTGGGGCAGGATAGGTTCTTTAGGAACCAGGCCCCGCAACACTCACATTGGGGCTCCCACGCCAGTGCCTCCCTCCGGGAACAGCCACAATTGAGGCCAAAACACTGGGTAAACGTTTCTCCGTCCACCTCAGTGGGCCTGAAACCTAGTTGTAACTGAGACGGTTCGACTCCATCTTTAAGGGCTTCACTCAGGCAGGGGCACATTAGCATCGTGATCTCCATTCCTGGCAAATTCCAGGGCTCATACACATCAGGGTGTAACCCCTGGCAGTCTCTCTCATCCTCGGGGAGGGAACACTCCATTTCTGCAACAGAGTCCTCTGCCGCTGGCGGTTTGGGTTGCAGGAACTGCGCCGCACAGTCAGGACACTTAGGCCCTTGGGTCAGCTCACCAACGGCACACTCACATTCATTCAGACGGCCGTGCAGGCATTCTTCCCCGTCTACCACGGTCAGCGTGAGGGCAACTGGTGACGCAGATGCTCCGTCCAGCCAGCCACCCATCGCTTTCCATTCTTTTAACGCAAACGGGCACACCACCATTGGCAAGACTAAATGGGGGGCCCGTACGATTCTATACAGCCAAGGGTGGTTTTCTCGGCATCCCTTGCTTTCCTTAGGGGGAACAGAAATTTCTGATTTCTGCTCAAGACACTCCCTCCCCTGGTGGACTCTAGAGGAGGGGCAGCACAGTCTTTTGGGGAATGTTGCAAACTCGGTACTGAGTCACTCACAGTGTGGGGGCGGGGCTCGGGTTTTCCCGCCAGTCCTGGATAACTGTTGGCAACATTTTCCCGCGTGGCCGGGAACTTAGCACGTGGCTTCCTCCGCCTTGAGGGCTTCCCCATGGTGAAACAAAAATAGGACACAATTTAGAAAAAAACATACAGGGCACCCCAGGTCTGATATCTCAGCAGCGCCTCCAAATGTAACCCTTTTTGTGAACCGGCCGACACACCCAATCTCACATTGGCCCCTCGTGGTCTAACCGGTCCCTTTCCCTGCAACACACCTGCTCCTAAAGGGTTACTGGTACTGCATAACACCTGTGGCTCCAGGAGATCTGAGCCTCCGCTAGCTTGGAGCCTGGGGAAACCCTTACCATTACCTGGTGCAGCGCCTCCACTTACCCAGGATCCCCCGTTATGAAAGATAGCCCTGGGTAAGAAATACAATAACACACGTATACGATAAACCAATAACTAACACTTTACTTAACAGACACATATAACTCATTACATAACATCACATAACATAACCTGATGCTCTATCCGCATCACCTCAGCCCAATGTCTGGTGTTCCCACCCAGTGTCCTGTGATCCCCCACACCCAATGTCCCGCACTCCTACGGAAGGTCGTGGGTGACTGCGCAGTCACTAAATTAAGCTAGGGCCCAGTTGGTGCACTTAGAATACTTGAGATACCTTCCGAGCACTCCGATGCTCGGGACCGCAACTCTCTTCTAAAAGGGTCAGACGTCCGTCTGATCCTTTCCAGGTACTTCTGCCGGTAGACCCCAACGAGGGTCCCACCGCTCCACGGGAACTGCAACCGGATCACGGCAACACCAACCGCATGGGAACAGCAACCGCCGCTATCCCTTCCTATCACTAACTACTCCTGGAGTGACAGCAACCCTAACCTAGGGCCTGTTCCTGATGAACCGCAACCTGGGATGGCTTGAGGGAAACTCCTAGGGCCTGTGGAACCATAACCTGCCCCCCTTCCCCTAGCTACCCAGTCCTCTCTGTAACTGGCTAATCCTAACAGCCTAACTCACCTGCAGCCGACACACAGCTCACACTGTCAGCCTGCAGGGATTCACACACGCTTCACACCCACTGCACGCACTGCGCCCAGCACATGCAGCGACAACACACACAGACAGCTGCAATCACACACAGCCACCTGGATCCCGCAGCCAATCCACTGCTTGCACGCTGTGCCTATTTGCCAGTGCCCACAGCCCTCTCCGCTGTGGCACTGCCAAACCTGCACCTTCCTCACCTAAGGGTCACCTCCCTAACTATGGCCGTCCCTCTTCAGTTACCCCCTGCCCTTCCCGGGAATTGGGGCCTGCCTGGGGATCTATGGAGAACCCTTACCTGATGCAGGAGCCACGCGCTCCCTGCACCCTTCCTACTCCTTCCTTCTCCTCTGCCTGACTGACGCAGCCAAGCCCGGGAAATGTATCTCTATTCCCGGGCTGAGCTTCCTCCAGCCCTATTGGCCACACTCAGGCACCTGATGCCTGTCTCCCTAAGCCTCCTGGGAGTTGTAGTCCCCAGGGGCTGCCTAAAGCATTGGGGCCGCGTGCGCGCTTGCCCTGCGCATGCGCGAACCCCTAATGGCCGCCTCAATCTCACTATCCTCTTCCCTACTCTCGCGCGATCTCTCCCTGTCCCTGGAGTCCTATCGCGCGCTTCCGCCCTACTGCGCATGCGCGAACTAACGCGCAATGGCGGCGCCCTCTCTTCAAGCAGCCGAGCCGGTGGCAACGCGATCGCGGCCCTAGCGACGGCCCGATCGCGTCCCCGGCAACCGGCCTGCGCCTGAACACCGCAAGCTGCTCCCTGCTCTGGCCCCCACCCTCGCGAAGTGCCGGCGGGTCCGTCGCAGCCTCCGGCGGCACCCGCTACCACACGGCACTCGCGGAGAGGGGCCAGAAAGCTTAATTTTACCTCGGGGCTACATATATATCATTATTTTTTTACTATTTTCGAATGTTGTGGTGACCCAAATAAACCAGCACCTGTATAGCATTGCCAGCCAGAGATGTAACATAAATGTGGGTATAGTGCTTGGCTTGTTCTGTAGGTATTTCCTAAATGTGTTATCTCTTACACGTGTGGATGGAGGGACCAAGGAAATACTCCATTAAAAAGAAAATTATACGTGTGAAAACCTTATATACGGTACATCAATGTGTGTTGTGACTACTGCCAGAGACAATTGTTGCTGCATGAAAGAACAAATGCTCAAGGTCAAGTCAACAGCATCCTTTATGCAATCTATAACATTTAACAGGATTTAACAAAAAATCCAGCACTTGACCTCACAATTGAAATGTGCTATAAATTAACTAAAGTGCTTGACTTTACATACAATGAAAAAATATTGTGACAATTGTTAGGGTTTAGTGACCAACCTCAATATATGAGTCCTGCAGACTCGAAAACTCCCAGATTGTCCAAATCCTTCAAACAGATGTTAAAAACAAAAGTCTTCCTTGGTGCTGGTCCTCAGATGAAAGTGCACAACATGATATAAAAAAAGAGAAAAATAAAGAACAGTGTATAATATCAAACAGTATTAGTGGCATGAATATACTGTATATTCAGTGACTTTCACGTCTGCTCATACAGATATTCCCATGCTCTGTTATTTATTTGATTACCACATGTATTACTACTGTGAAGCGCTATGTACATTAATGGCGTTATATAAATAAAGACATACAATACAATACAAGACAGATATATATTGCGTCTAACAACGTTTGTTAATCCAAATACTGAACTCTGCTCATGTGGTTATAAATATATTTTGTGATTTAGCTAGTCAACAATAGTCACTCACACAGGTACAGTACATACAATCCTCAGTGAGTAGTTGAGGTTGTTTACCCATGAATCTCTCCCAGTGATCATAAAGTGGGGTGGTTATATTGCATCAGGACACACACTATTACTCAGTATTATCAAGTAAGGTGTCACTTCTTGCTATTGGAGATTTTGAACACTTGGCATGTTTCAACCCAGTGGATCATGAAGATGCAACATCCATGATACAGAAAGATAAAAAAAATAACATAACGTGATACTGTTACAAATGAATAAAAACTACATAAAACCACAGACAATCAGAATCGCACTCATGAATTCCTTGGTCTTTTGCGCTTTGATCAGAAAACATCTGCCAGTCCCGCAGCGTCCAATGCTGATATCCCTGAAGATCCTGTATCGAGGTGCTGGTATTTGGTATATCCCTGTATACCTTTCCTTTCCAAAAAAGATGTCTAACCTTTTTTTTGAAGATATCTATTGTATCTGCCATCACAGTCTCCATGGGTAATTAATTCCACATTTTAACTGCCCTTACTGTAAAGAACCCTTTCCTTTGCTGCTGGGGAAATCACCTGTCCTCCAGCGATGACCCTGTGTCATTTGTACTGCCCTTGGGATGAATATTTATTTTGAAAGTTCCTTGTATTGACCCTGAATAAATTTGTATATAGTTATCATATCCCCTCTTAGATGCCTCTTTTCTAATGAAAGCAAATCGAAATTAGCTAGCCTCTCCTCATAAGTCAGATAGATTTTCCATACCCTTTATTAATTTGGTGGCTCTTCTCTGTACTTTTTGTAGTTTCATAATGTCTTTTTTTATGGAGTGGTGCCCAAACTGTACCAGATATTCAAGGTGTGTTTTTACTAATGCTTTATACAGTGGTATAATTATGCTTTCTTCCCTTCCATCCATGCGCCATTTAATGAAAGATATTATCTTATTCACCTTTGCAGCACTGCATGACATCGGGAACTATTGCTAAGCCTGCTGTATACAAGAACTCCTAAATCCTTCTCCATCAAGGATTCACCTAAATATTCCCCATATAATTTGTAAGTCGCCTGTTTATTCTTGTTTCCCAAATGCATAACCTTACATTTAGCTGTATTAAACCTCACCTGCCATTTACCTGCCCAGTTTCCAGTCTCTCCAAGTCCTTCTGGAGAGAAATTACATCCTGCTCTGATTTTACTATCTTACACAATTTAGTATCATCTGCAAAGATGGAGACTTTGCTCTCTATGCCAACCGCAAAGCCATTAAAAAATAAGTTAAAAAGTGGGGGTCCCAGTACTGACCCATGAAGTACTACACTCTTAACTTTAGCCCAAACTGAAATTGTTCCATTTACGACATTTCTCTATTGTCTATTCTTCAACCAGTTTTCAATCCAGGGGCAAATATTTTTACTGTCCAATTTGCTCTATTCTGTACTCTAGCCTCTTGTATGGCGCTATATCAAAAGCCTTTGCAATGTCTAAGTAGACCACACCAACTGCATTACCCTGGTCTAAGTTCCTTCCTACCTCCTCAAAGAAAGTAATAAGGATAGTTTGGCATGACCTATCCTTCATAAATCCATGCTGACTATTACTAATAATTGTGTTATCCATTAGATATTCCTGAATATTGTCTCATACTAAACCTTCAAGTAGCTTCCCGACTAATGATGTCAGCCTTATGTTGTCAAAATGCTTTGTTCTACTCTCCGTGATTGCCTGTTATTGACAGCATTCATACATAACCACATACAGTGTATTAATAATGGAGATATTTTTTTTTTATCTTGTTAGTAGCAAGATGGAGAATACAGTATTCTTTCCTGGAATCTGCATTTGCAAGGCTATTTCTGATAATTGACAAAAGGATTTACGTCTAAGTTGATCTACATTGTCTCAGTATTCTATGTTGGTTCATTACGAACGTTTTCAGATTTGGTGAGTTCCATATTTCTTCTTGTAATGCATATTAAAGCACAAATGGAAATGTTTTCAAAGGTTTAGTTTAGTTCTTGCCATCACATAACATTTTTCTGCCATAACACAATATGTTTGTGCTTACTTTTTTCTGCCTTGGCATCTGTATCTTAAAGTACAAAAGTATTGACTGTGATAAATATTATATGACCATGGCTCTTGCTTTATATTTCCTAACAACCTGACCTGAATCAACACGTGAACTCTTTCGTTTTTGACATTAAAAAAATTAATATTTAATGACTGTGTCGTGACATTGCAGAAAAATTAGTGCTGGAGAACATTTTAGTTGCATTCAAATGAAAGGAGATGAAGTCCTCACCACCATAATGAAGACACTCAAATCCCATAGAATAAGGGCCTTTGTCTTGGAAGCTAATAATCCTAAACGTTTATATTCCCATGACATATATAAATTAAAGTGCTGGACTCGGAACAAAAAGGTTTCAATTTATTAGGGTTCTGAAAAGCTCAGTATCCCCAAATATTTATTGGACTCTGTTACCATTTTTGGGGTAATTTAGTATCATAATTGAGTGTCAAAAAACACTGCTATAGTACATTTTGGCTTTGTCATTCTTAGTTATTAAAAAAATGCAGAGTAATCAAAATCTCTGGTAAGTAACCAAAAACAAACCAGACTTAATGAGAAATAAAAAGCAGTACTGCAGCTTGCTTCAAATTCTTGGAAGACTCAGTAAGATAATCTGAAAGAGCACTATTCACAAGAAGCTTCTGTATTTATTGGTTTACCCAAAATTCTCTTGTGAGCCAAAATTTTATCATTCTTCACAAGGAAACATTTCCCAGCAGTATCAGTGTTCTCTAAAAAAGGTACATCCCGTGTGGATTGCTTTTCACATGATACTTCTGAATCTCCTGATGACCATTCAGAAGAAAAATCAGATTTAAAGTATTAAAATCCTTCTGTTTTCAGTACAGATGGACAAACTCCCCAACATTCAATTCTCGTTTTTTCTAAAAGTTTGATCAAAACATTAATCAAAATTGTGCAATTTAACCACAGAATCTAATTTTAAACATTAGTGGGCCTTATATTAGTGGAACAAATGCTAATATTGTATGTAATTGTTCCTAGTGTTTTCTCTTTGAACTTTTTTTTAGTTTTAAAATGTCGCTATTTTGTTAATATTTTTTTTTTTGTTTTTTTTAATCTTAAATTTTTATTGAAGTTGCACAGGGGGGGGGGCGGGGCGACCAAAATCGTGGGAGGGCTACTTAGGAAGTGTTAGATAGCATGGAGTTTGATCCAACTACACAGCTGGTCCCCAACCCCAGCTGGATTGGGGGGGAGGAGGGTGTATGATAGGGGTATGCTAAAATATTATCAAACAGCTATTTTTGCTTGTACTACATAACCCCAGAGAGTGAATACATTTCTTGTATTTAAAAGTGAAAACCCACCAAGCAGAAACAGAAAAAAAAACCTTGGTAAAGGATATGTGTATAATTGGTTTTCAACAAATCTAATTATGCCTGTAGTAAAGATGAAGTTACTTTCATTTTTTAGGAAATTAATTACAAATTCAATTTCTTATGAGCCTATGAATAGGAAAGTGTTTGTCAATCAAGAGTTTCCAAAATGTTCCAATAAAAGGTATCATACCACCTACTCCCTCTCCCTCCTTTGTTACTACATCAAGAGTTTTAATTACCTTTAGCCACCCTGCCCTTATCAGAGGGCCAAGAGAGTTCCTTCTACCCTCACACTCCAAGACCTTGTCACCTACTCTACTTCACAGACAAGATTAAGTCAATCAGACATTACAACTCTTCATATCAATCTCCACACACCACCAACCTCCCCTCCACACTTAAATCCATTTTATTTTTTTATATGTGGTATATTTATTTTAATAAATATTGTGATAATGCTTGGCAGCCTCCGTTTTCAGATCTATGTATGTCTTCATTTAATAAAGCCTGTCATATCACAATCCTTTGTGGACACCCCATATAATGATTGTTTTGAGTTTTTTCAAGATATTAATCCCTCTCACTAATTTATTTTTTCCTGATTGTTTCTGCCGCGGACTTTCTCTTTGGACGATTTTACTTCACCATCAGTGCTCATTTTTAAATGCCCTCCTTTTTCAACCATTTATTTTATTTGAGGAGAGGAAAATGATGGCAGTGCCTGTCTGTGAGTTAAAATACAACATTGGGACAGAAGACGGAATCCACTGTGCAGAATGTACAACCAAAACATACTGTAGCACAATGATTTGAAAAAAAAAATCCAAACCTGCTGTGTACTGTATTTGTATGTTTGGAGAATCATAATTACAAGATGAATCCAACAACTTCAAAATAATGTAATTATCAATAAATCCACAAAGAACATGAGTCATGAGCCAAGGTCATAAATAAAAAAAATATATAATAGAAAATATGTTTTCAATACCTTAATTGGAATAGCCGTGAACTCATTGCTCAAAAGGATAGTGTACAAAGATGTACGACTACTTTGAAAAACAGCCTTATCCTTTGTATTTTTTTATCAATATGTTTTGCTACAGTACATATATACATTCCAGTTATTGTATCTGATGCTGTAGAACTCTAATGTAATTGGTAAATCTCCAAGAATACAGAAAGTATTAGCCAGTCTTGCAAAACCTTTCACTGTTTTACATATTCAATAGTGAGAGTTCTTCTTATAGGCAGTGCTACACTCTTAGTAACCCATTTAATTGAACTATATCTAAAGTTAATCAAGCATTATTTAAAGATGCATTATTTCAAATACTTTTTTTCCGTAGGCCACCACTATAGAAAATTCCCAGAATAGATGCATGTGTAAAGTGCTGAAAATTACCTAAGTATGCAACGGACAAACTGAAGACCCAATAACCAAAGGGTTTGCTGAAAATGGAATATCTTCTTACAAACACAAAAGCACCTACTGACAAAGAACTGTGCACATAAACCACATTCCAAACTGCCTGAGATGACTTACTGTATAGTATGTATGCAATGGGCAAACAGAAGAGCTGCACCTACTGATAACTGCAAAAAACAACTGTGCATTGTTCTATTCACATGAACCACATTCCAAACTTCCCAAATGATAACACCTAACCCTCACCAAAGGACAAACGAAAGTTGGGTGGGAAGTGTATGAATGATGTGTGAAAGAAACGGTAGTAAAGTATATAAGTCAAGTTTTGTAGGTATATTCTAGGTAGCTGACCAAGGGACAGGTAGCTTGCTTACTCCAAATTGCTTGTACCTGCTATAATTTACTGCATCAAATAAAAAGCAACCATTTGACTTCAGCACTCAGGCTCAGTTCTTGAGACTAGATTTAACCCCTGTGTGATGAGCTCCACACACTAACACTGTCCCCTGGCAGATTCCTCTCCAATGAATGTGCTCTGGACATGTGACTGTCATGGACATGAGAGCTGCCAATAATAACGACTGTGAAAGAGGGTGGACTATGAGGGAGGGGAGTCTTTAAAAAGGTGGGGGGGGTGGCCATGTTGAGTCAGATCTGCGCGAACTTGAGGGATATCAGGTTCGGTCAGGGATTGCACAGTGTGCACGTAGCAGCAGGAGCAGAGAGTTAGTCAGGACATGATTGAGAGTTCAAGTGCCATGGGGGGAAGCGGGAGGGGGTGATGGAATGAGATTGATTGCCTCTATGGATGACTTGATAAAGAGCAAGAGGCCAATGCTGCAGTACAAAAGTGTCTGTCCACAGCAATTGCTAAGTGTGTACTTCAGGAGAAAGAAAATGATCAGTTGGAGAGTGACAAGGTGATCTTGTCAAGTAAGCTGGAGAAGGCATACACTGATTCTGCCCAGGACCAGAGTTTCATGGATCAAGTTGGTGCAGTGCTGGAAGCATCTCAGAAAGAAGTTAACAGGCTTAGTACCAAACTGGAACACACTCGCCAGGAAGGCCACGGTCTAATCACAGAGCTCTGTACATAAAGGGATGCCTATGAGACGGTCCTAAGGGACATAGAATCAGTAAAGAAAGAGACCATAAACATGAAGGAAGAGGTTTGGAATCTGACTATTTTGGTCAGTGGCAATACTGAGGAGCTTCACCAAGCATGAAAAGTGAAGAAACAATTGACCAAGGAAACGTTAGATGTACAGGCAGCACTGAAGAATGCAGAGAGAGTGCTACAAGAACATGTCTCCCTGGAGCAGCGCACACAAGCAGAAAACATGCTGCAGGGACAGCTGCAAGAACTGCGTGTGAGTGCAGGATGCCAAGGAGAAACAGGTGGATGCTGAGGAGAAGCAGCGAGTTCTGCAGAAACAAAGTATACAGACTGCTAATGAAGTAAATATGCTGCAGGAGCATTTGAGCACCCAGTGTGTCCCCAGAGAGCAGCAAAAGGAGCTGAAGGCCACACTGAGCATAACCAGAGAATTGCTGGAGGAGGAGCTTAGAGGCCAGGTAACTCTATCTGTGAGGGAGCACGAGGTAGTCCAGAAACTGAAGCAAGAGCTAGAGGAGCAGAGGCACTTCTCCATCCCCAACAGTCAGTACACCCTGGAGAAAAGGCAAGCTGCTGGGACCCTAGCGAAGGAATTGGCAGAGCTCCAAAATGTAATGAAGTAGGCATGGAAGCAAGCTCAGAGTGAGCACAGTGAAGATATGAAGGCCCTGAGAGGAGAATTGCAGGATGCATGCAAGAAACAGGGGTCTCTCGCTGAGGAGGGGAACTTGCAGAAAAGCCTCGAAGTTGAAGAGCTTAAGCTAACAGCTGAACACACATCCCAGCATCTCACAGCGCTGCAAGCGCAGATAGCTGATACAGCTTGCCAAAAAGGGAGATAAGGAGAAGGTGTCCGTCCATCTAGTGGCCGGCCTGACACTTTGCTCTGAGGTCAAAATGGCCAATGCCTGCGAATTGCTTGACCATACCGCCCGTGAGAAAGTCTGGCTGGAGCTGGACAAGGTCCGGGAGGAACACCAGCAGCTGCAGGTCATAAATAAAGAAAAGGAAACAGATGTAAGCCTTGCTCTGAGTCAGCTGGGAGATGTGGAATCGCGACTCAACTCCAAAGAAGCTGAACTGGTAACTGCATTGAGTGGGAAAAGAAGTGCAGAAGGACAGATTCAAGAGCTGAAAACTCAAATAGCTGGTCTTAAATGCTCTTTAAGTGATACTACGAAACTGCACAAGACTAGGACAGTTGAAATTGAATCTGGACATCAGACAGAATTCAAAAGCAAGGTGGCAGAGGCTTTGCAAGATCTGAGCAAGGGTTACAAGGAACAGACATTTAGTGCTAAATTGGAGTCTGAAATTATGAAGTTGGAGAAAGAGATTCCAAATCTACAAGAGATACGTAGATCAAAAAAGGAGACCACGGAAAGTGATCTTAATGTTCTCACTGAATTTCATGAAGCGCTTGAGGGACCGGTTGCGGATTCCTGTGCCGTCATAGTGGGGACAAGTACAGTACTTTGCCCATCAACAAACCACCAGAGGTGGGTCACCCTGAGTCTGCCTTTGACCAAGGTCTCCCTGAAGAGCCTGGAGGATCGTCTGGAGAACGCTCCTGAGAGTGGGGAGTATTGTCAGAGTCTTCCTAGACATCCTGCTCCCATCCACAGTTCCCTTCTCTGTCCACCCAGTGTGCTGTTGTTTCTGTATGCTCTGGGGTTACTCTGTCTGTCTCCTCTTGGTACTCCTGTCCTCTGTCCTGTCTAGTTTCCTGTTTCCTGTTCCTCCCATGCCTTTGTTTTATGTCCTGACTCCTTATGCCCATGCTTCTGCTTCTGTTCTGTATTGAGTCCGGTACATATTAAAGGCATTTGCCTATGATCTAGCCTATCCCCCTTTGTTTCCTGCTCCCTGCTCCCTGGTCTCACTTCCTGCTCCCTAGTCTCAGTTCCTGCTCCATAGTATCAGTTCCTGCTCACTTGCCCTGTCCCTGCCTTCCTGCTGCCGACCCCTGTCTGGATCCCAACAATCCTTGCCTGCCGCCTGCCACCGGACCCTGCCTGTGACCCCGATGATCCTGCTTGCTACCTGCCACTGACCTCAGCCCGTGACCCCAACAATCCTTGCCTTGCCTTCTCTGCTGTTCTGGCCATCAATGTCCTACCAGCTCCTGGAGTCCCGTGACAAAGAGTCATAATTGGTGACAAAACAAAGAAGTTAGCTGTTGGTGCCAGGCACAATATGAGCCATTGATGATTTACAAATGATCTTATTTGCTGCAGTAGCATCCTCTTACTCTAATGCAGCTAACCTTCCAGTACATTTTAATGATCTGTTCTGATATCTAATCTACCTAATACAAAAAATTGTATTTTTACAGCGACATGGATTCCCTTGTTCTCAGCTATATATTGTAGATGGACTGCACAACTTACTTTATTTCAACAGGGGACATTTTATGATTGGTATATTCTATTTTCCTTACAATGAAATTGCAACCTGTAGCTTTTCTAATAGTAGGTTTAGGGGCTTATTCCATACGAGCCAAAATTGCCTATTGAGCCATTATCAGATTAAATTCCCCATGGTAGTCAATAAAGAAACAATGTTGGTGAACTCAAGGCTTGATAAATATTACTATTTTTGTAATACAACCATGTGTATTTTTTTTAAGTCCCTCCCTGAGCACTTAATGGGGTACTTTCTACCTCTATAGAAGACAAAGGTTTGTAACATGTTTAAATAACCTACAACTCCACCCATGATTATAGGGTCAAGGGATCTCAGTAAAAAAATACCTCAAGCAACAAACGTTTTCCTCTGTTGATTTTGTATTTTTTTTCTGCATCTGACGTTTCTGTCTCATCAGCTCGGTATGATAAATATAACAGAAAATAATTCATTTTGGTATAGTCAAAATGCAATGGTTGAGTAGGGCAAACTTGATATTTTCCTCCATATACAGTATAATACGTAGGAAAATAGTACTGGGATTAAAGACAAAGAAATTGCTCTAAATAATCAGAGAAAATTACTTATAAAATAATCTAAACTTTGGAGGAATGTATCAAGTTTGAAAGGCTACTTAAAAAAAGGAACTAAAACCAAGAGGACTTCTGTACTGTACGTATTGGAGTCGTTCCCAGTTTTGAAATCCCCAACACTGAATTTCTTTAAATATGGGAAGAGATTTTAGTGTTTGTATAATTGCAAATGCAACTGCCTGAAGTTTACCAGAATCCATCATAAAACCCTCGTCAGAAATGATGTAGCCCAGGAATTGAGTAGAGGTCTGATGAAAGATGCACTTCTCCAGCTTGTCATACAGATGGTGTTCGCGGAGACGAGGGAGAACGTAGGAAGTGTGGCGAATATGATCCTGGAGATCCTTGGAAAAAATCAGTATGTCATCCAAATAAACTATTCCAAAATGTTGAGTACCTAACGAATAACGTCGTTAATGAAGTCCTGGAAGACTGCTGGAGCATTACATAGGCCGAAGGGCATAACAAGGTACTCGTAGTGGCCGCTACGTGTGTTGAAAGCCATATTCCATTCGTCCCCCTGTCTGATGCGCACCAGATTATAGACGCCACGTAGATCCAGCTTGGAAAAGATCTTAGTCCCCTTTAATTTATCGATCAGTTCGGTAATAAGGGGAAGGGGGTAACGATTCATAATGGTGATGCGGTTCAAACCCCTTGCATTGGCAAGGTCTTAACGAGCCATCTTTCTTTTTCACGAAGAAAAAGCCAGCCCCTGCTGGGGAGTTGGAAGAGCGAATGAAACCTTTCTTGAGGTTCTCCTGATGTATTCATCCATGGCCTGTGACTCTGGTAATGACAAGAGGTATGTGGTTCAGCCTGGCGAATTCTAGATCCACAAAGTTTCCTCCTGCTCCAGAGTCAATGAACGCTGCGGTCGAGGTCTGAAACTTATCACCTGTAAGAGAGACGGGTATGGTGAGTTTCTTAGGGAGTTCTCCCTTATGGAGGGGACGAGGAGACATGACCCCCATAGAGAGCTCCTCCGTACTCACTGGGTGTTCCCGTTTTTCCGGCCGCAGGGGGAATTTCCGGACCAGGTGTTCAGCGGATCCGGAGTAGAAACACTAAGGGTAAAAGGGGACGATAGACAGCACTCTGATGGTGTTAAAACTATGCAATTGCAGGGTACACGGAACAAAAGGGGACCCTTATTCCCCTGTATAGTACTAACAAATCTACGTAAGTACCAGCACTCACTGTCTAATAGCTAAATGATGAAAACAGTTGTAATGCAGAATAAACATTTAATAATAAAATGAACCAGAAATAAATCAAATGTGTTTGCAGAAACCAGTATCACAAATGGGCATGTCACAAAGTGAGGGGTGGGGGGGGGGGAAAGGAAAAGGGGAAAAAACATGAAACACAATGAATATACACAAAAAAACGGAGAACGGAAAGTATGCTAGGGGGGCGACGTTTCGAGGGACTACCTCTTCATCTGGCCCATTCCCCCTGGTCCAAAAGGACCGTTAAAGCTGAACACAGCTTGCAAGAAAGCAGCTTGCAAATGAGCACCAAGAGTCCACACAGTCAGTGAAAGGTTAATGAGAAAAATAAATGAAGTGGTCAAACCCTCAGTGGCTCTGCTCCTTCAGCTGCTCGTGTGGAGTGTGTTCAGCTTTAACTGTACCATTAGTGGATTCTTGCTGCCCTGCTATTAGCTGTTTAGCTGTATTTAGCTTACACTATATGTTTACTAGCTATTTTCAGGGGTGTCTGATTTGACCAGGTATAGGGGAAGGGAGGCTTAGGGAAGTACCTCTCGGTCCTTTTGGACCAAGGGGAATGGGCCAGATGAAGAGGTAGTCCCTCGAAACGTCGCCTCCCTAGCATACTTTCCATTCTCCATTTTTTTGTGTATATTCCTTGTGTTTCATGTTTTTTCCCCTTTTCCTTTACCCCCCCCCCCTCCCTCACTTTGTGACATGCCCATTTGTGATACTGGTTTCTGCAAACACATTTGATTTATTTCTGGTTCATTTTATTATTAAATGTTTATTCTGCATTACAACTGTTTTCATCATTTAGCTATTAGACAGTGAGTGCTGGTACTTACGTAGATTCGGAGTAGAAACACAATCCCCCGGCATAGCGGAATTGCCGTATAGGTATGCAGATGCGTTGTACCCCCAATTGCATCGGCACCGAAACTCCACAGCATACTGTGTCACCGTTCGTCGCCCTTGGGTAATCTGTAGGAAAGAAACAGATGCTATCTCCCGGCGTGCGGGAGAATCGAACACTTGCTGGAATTCAGCCTAAAAGGCCGGGTAATCCTGGGTAAGGTCAGAACGTCGCACCCAGACCGGGGAAGCCCAAGCCAGGGCGCTGCCCGTTAGGAGATTATAAATGTAGGCTACCTTCTTACGTCCAGTATTGAAGAGATAAGGGGCCATTTCAAACTGCACCTCACACTGATTGAGGAAACCCCTACATTCTTGCGGTTCACCTGCCTGTGGGCGGAATTTTTATGTCAGAGCTGCTAGCTGCGCTTGCGGGCTGGGGATTAACAGCAGGAGAGGAAGCGGCTGGTACTTGGGCTAAGAGTACAGCGACCTGACGTGCCACAATTTGGTCCGCCATGGCCTGGTTTTGCAGAAGCAGATCAGAGAGAAACTGCCTTACTTCAGTCTGGTCTGCGTCTTGTGGGCTCAACATAATGTTACGCCGGTGCTGCCCGCAGACCAGATCCGTCCTCTGTGCTGAACGGGGAGGTAGGAATACACGCACCCGCAGCAAAGGGAGCGTGTCCGGAGTGTGGTATTAAGCATTGCCAGGCCAGATGTAAGTAAAGTAGACTATACTTGCTGGTACCGGGTATACGAGTAGAATAGTGATTGTCTTGCCGAGGTCAGGGAGCGGAGAGATGAGGAAGGTTGAAGTCCAAGTCGTGATCGTGGGATGCCAGAGTATACGTAGTCCAAGGAGAGCCGAAGTCAAGAGCCAAAGGGGGTAGTCGTATGAGCCATGTCAAAACCTGTAGTAACTGAGAGAACACTAAAAACTTACAGGGACTATATTGAGCGATGAGTGTGGGCTCAGAGATGCTAGATAAGGCTGGGCTGACCAATCAGGGATGGGGGCGGGTCAGGAGGACTGCAGGGAGCCTCTCTGGATATGTGTGGCTGATACAACCCAGGTGAGCACTGATAGCACTCTGAGTACACCCGTGCGGTGTTCAGGGGTGGAGCCTCACAGCAGGAGTGGAAGTAGAAGAGTGGGTGCTGGGCGCGCGCTCTGTAAGCTGCGTGTGCAAGCGACCAGCGTTGGAGGAGGACACACATGTGCGCGTGGGACGGAGCACCCGTACCTGTCACTGAGAAGGAGGAGGAGCGGAAGAACCACCAAAGGGAGATAAGGGGCCATTTCAAACTGCACCTCACACTGATTGAGGAAACCCCTACATTCTTGCGGTTCACCTGCCTGTGGGCGGAATTTTTATGTCAGAGCTGCTAGCTGCGCTTGCGGGCTGGGGATTAACAGCAGGAGAGGAAGCGGCTGGTACTTGGGCTAAGAGTACAGCGACCTGACGTGCCACAATTTGGTCCGCCATGGCCTGGTTTTGCAGAAGCAGATCAGAGAGAAACTGCCTTACTTCAGTCTGGTCTGCGTCTTGTGGGCTCAACATAATGTTACGCCGGTGCTGCCCGCAGACCAGATCCGTCCTCTGTGCTGAACGGGGAGGTAGGAATACACGCACCCGCAGCAAAGGGAGCGTGTCCGGAGTGTGGTATTAAGCATTGCCAGGCCAGATGTAAGTAAAGTAGACTATACTTGCTGGTACCGGGTATACGAGTAGAATAGTGATTGTCTTGCCGAGGTCAGGGAGCGGAGAGATGAGGAAGGTTGAAGTCCAAGTCGTGATCGTGGGATGCCAGAGTATACGTAGTCCAAGGAGAGCCGAAGTCAAGAGCCAAAGGGGGTAGTCGTATGAGCCATGTCAAAACCTGTAGTAACTGAGAGAACACTAAAAACTTACAGGGACTATGTTGAGCGATGAGTGTGGGCTCAGAGATGCTAGATAAGGCTGGGCTGACCAATCAGGGATGGGGGCGGGTCAGGAGGACTGCAGGGAGCCTCTCTGGATATGTGTGGCTGATACAACCCAGGTGAGCACTGATAGCACTCTGAGTACACCCGTGCGGTGTTCAGGGGTGGAGCCTCACAGCAGGAGTGGAAGTAGAAGAGTGGGTGCTGGGCGCGCGCTCTGTAAGCTGCGTGTGCAAGCGACCAGCGTTGGAGGAGGACACACATGTGCGCGTGGGACGGAGCACCCGTACCTGTCACTGAGAAGGAGGAGGAGCGGAAGAACCACCAAAGGGAGGGACCCTGCGGCGACGGAAGAGCTGACAGCCTGTGGAGGCAGGTAAGCGGAGGTTGCGCTGCGCGCCTTGAGTCTCCCTGAGGGTAGTCTGTGTGTTGCGCGGACGGCGCTGAGAAATCAGATTCCTAACACATTTATGCACTAAACTTTCAGATCCCATGCATCTCCTAGCACACTACCCCTGCACCACTTCTTGGTAATAGAATTTCCGTACGGCAGGGGGGGGGGGGGCTGACAAAGTATACCTGCAGCTCCTCAAATGGAGGTCCTGGCTGCCTGAAGGTCAAGCGCCCCTCCTTGGATGCCTGCTCACTTATACAGAACTTATTTCTTGGTAATTAAACTGCATAGCGCAGACTACAGTTCCCTTTGGTGCAGCCTCTGGGCAACTGTCCCTGCACCTCTTCTTGGTACATAGCGTCTCTACACACACTACACGTGCATGTACTGTAACTTGGAGAGGAGGGGTCGATGTCATAGCTTCATTTTGGCGGGGAGCCCGGTACTCCAGATTCCATCGTTTCTCCTATTAACACTACACCCATTGGACCTCTGGTGTAACCTACTAGGAGAGTATTTCCTTTTTCCTGCTGCAAAAGCCTGTCCTAATGTAATCTCAGCAGCATCTCCAAATGTAGCACCTATTCCCTACCCTAAGTGAGATCATCTAGCTACCAGTGTTTCTGGTGCTGGTGCATACCTGTGAGGTTGAACAGAAGGCCATTAGAACTCCGCGATGTTATGGGGAGGCATCAGGACAGGCTCTCAGTGATGATTCTTCTGCAGAACAGCACCTCCAGCCAGTGAGGATCCTGGTGCAGCCAGGATGGTCCTCACTGGCAACTCATGTGGTGTTCCATTCAAGCAGCCAAACACAGATGTATTCAACTGGACCGTTATTTTCTGCATATATACAGTTATGGCAGGCTCATTCCCTGAAGTAGTACCCCAGGGCTTGAGGCCCTGCAGGTCCCTTCTCAGCTCCTATACCCCCTGATGGGATAAAGGGTAAGTGCATCAACTCCACAGGGGGATGGAAGAGAGAGCTCCATCTGGGAGAGTGTCCACTTTTGAACCCATGTGGAGGGTCTTGTAACCCTACCCCATAACAGGGCAGATCCGATACTGACAGGCATCATATCATGGGCATGTGACCCAGCCAGTATCCTCCCCAGGTATGACACTCTCTGGTTTTGTTAGGCTAGCCCCTAGATACAGCAATAGTTTATCCAGGCTGCAACAGAAAGCTAGGCCTCCATGAGGGAGCTTATCTCCCACATTGCCTGTGTCTAACAGGACTTATACTGTTAGAGCTAAAGAAAAAATAATAGCCAGGGGACTAGGCTACACACTTTAATAATTATATATCCATATGTTGCACTTGATAAGCCTGTGAATGATATATGTACTTTATTCTTTTGTGGGTACAAGCTCATATGCAAAAGCAGTAGCAGAAATGGCACCATCCTTATATAAGATACATGTTATATAGACATTTTCCGTCCTGCAGTCAAAGCTATTGATACAAGAAAAAACTGATTTTGTATGAATCTCATTCTCATTCTCTCCCGTTTTGATTACTGTAACCTCCTGCTGTCCGGCCTTCCTGCCTCTCACCTGTCTCCCCTACAATCTATCCTAAACGCTGCTGCCAGGATCACTCTACTCTTTCCTAAATCTGTCTCCGCGTCTCCCCTCTTGAAATCCCTCTCCAGGCTTCCGATCAAATCCTGCATCACACACTCAATTCTCCTCCTCACTTTTAAAGCTTTACACTCTTCTGCCCCTCCTTATATCTCAGCCCTAATTTCTCGTTATGCACCATCCCGACTCTTGCATTCTTCTCAAGGATGTCTTCTCCCTACCCCCTTTGTATCTAAAGCCCTCTCCCGTCTTAAACCTTTCTCACTTACTGTCCCACACCTCTGGAATGCCCTTCCCCTCAATACCCGACTAGCACCCTCTCTATCCACCTTAAGACACACTTGCTTAAAGAAACATAGGAATAGCACTGTGGATTATACTGGACACATGATACATAAAGCTTGGCCCCCTGCAGACGCACTTACCAGAATTCCCTCCTATTGTCTCTGTACGTTCTCCCTACTGTACCTACCAATTAGACTGTAAGCTCCTCGGAGCAGGGACTCCTCTTCCTTAATGTTACTTTTATGTCTGAAGCACTTATTCCCATGACCTGTTATTTATATTATCTGTTATTTATTGGATTACCACATGTATTACTACTGTGAAGGGCTATGTACATTAATGGTGCTATATAAAGAAAGACTTACAATACAATACAATCTCCAAACCATGGTCGAAAACACTTCAGGCTTGGTTCATGAGAAAGTTAAAAGCTGCTTAACCTGCCATGGAAACAAATTGTGGTTTGGCTATCATCAGAACGCTAAGGCGTACATTGCATAGGTCGGTTTCTAAAGTTTTTGCATGACAACAGGGCATTTGGAAGAATGTGACTAAACATGTGTCATACAATTCCTTATTTCTTCCGTTGAGCATACAGAAGCTGGGTAGAGATAAATATACACAGAAACATACAAAATCACTGTTGTTGACTTGTACTTGTGTCAGAGTTATACCAATTAAATATTTGGAAAACAAAAAAGAAGTTGTGTGCCTCTGTCTTATATTTCAAAACTTACAGTATACTGTACGTACTTAGGTGAAAATATTTTTTTTTTCTAATCTAGCTCTATGTTTTACTTTTGTTAGGTGAAAACTTATAAATAAGCAAGTTGGTTTTAATTAGATCCCCAGGCTATTGGTTCACTTACAGTTTTATATCTATTAAGCAGCACAGTGGGGTCTCTAGTGGGCTACACTACATAACATCTATCTTTTCATTAAATCCTTTATTAAGACGTTGATGTATACTCCCTATATGTTTGCTTTCATCTGTTATGAATACCCATCAACATACTTCAGACACCACTAGGACAAGAAACAACATTTACAGTATACACTGGCGACACACTTTATTCGAGCTCGGCTAGTCCCACGAATTCGGGTATACCCGGGTGTATTGAGGTTTGTGACTGTTTTCTGCCCGAGTGCATTGAGGTATTTTCCAAGCAGGGATTGAAGCATTTTATTCCTGCTGGCTGCAATACTGCACAGTATATATATATATACTGCATTACAATTCATGAATTTATGCCATCTGGTAGACACGCGAAGCATTGCAGCCTATTAAATCCTAATCATTATCATTTAACAGATCAGCCGCCCGTCAGCCAGGCATGAACCCAGGCTGGGAAGGCAAACGCAACGGGGCTTGTCAGAGGTGAGGAGCGGCGCATTCCAGGTATCTGCCAGGTACATACTGGGTATTTGCTCGAATAAAGTGTGTCGGTGCAGTACATTGAAAAAAATGCTGAAATGACGGTTCACAGCCGTCCGTAGAGGTATAGCAAAGATCAAACGCAATCAATAAAATTGATTTTAATGTGCACTAGACATGTACCGATATGCCACAAAGTAACTCTGATGCGTTTTGTCCTGCGACTAGGACTTTGTCAAAGAGTAACTGGTGTAGGCAAAAGTGACTCCTATATGGTAGTGCTCAATGCCTGATTGGTTGAACATAATTAGTGTGTCACAACGGACAAACCTGGTGTATAATGTAGCTATTAAGCTCAAAATAGGGAATGCAACCAATGTCTCTCACATAAATAATAAACCGAAAGAGAAAGAACTCAGTTAAAGTAGCACTCAATTATCAATGATGATTAGTGTATTGATTACAAATAATCTTTATTATTCAATTTAAATGTTAAAATAAATGGTGTTCAAAGAAAAAATAATAATCTTGGCATGAATATGTCAGATATCTGGGACTGTGCCAGTAGTAGCGGATCGCTACAAAGGATAGACCCCTATTGTCAGTCTAAGAGTAGCAGTGTCTAGTTGCTTAAGTTGGTAAAAGTAAGTAATTACACTCCCCCTTGGCCAAGGTGAGGAGTATAGTGATGTGGAACTACAGATGATAAATCTCGTCAGCTGCTTGTATGATAGTTTAAACCAGCAATTTGTGCTGTAGTGATATGGTATGTTGTAGTTTAACTCCACGTTGCTATGCAGATGGAGGAGCAATAGAGTGCAGCCTTGCTGCTTGTCCTCAGTATATAGATGTATAGCTAAAGTTTAGCCATATATACAGTCCCTTGCTCTGAGCCCCCTGTGGCAGCAGTTACCATCAGGGGCAGTTAGATAGCAGTGAAATGTTATCAGGGCAGTAGGAATTGCGGATGTAGGATACTACCTGTGTATCAGCTGTTTGGCTCTGTTTGGACAAAGTTGCACACAGGTGTGTTCCGCTACTAGTCACTACAATAGGTGTTGCAGTGGAGTGTTAGGTTAGCTGTATTGTCTATAATGATGGCGTTCCAAACCAGACTCTCACATAAATAGCCTGGGCACCACCTAACAGAAGTTACTGATGCCTACAAAAAAAGAGGTGGTGACAGGCAGAACAAGCTTAATATGAGAGAAATGTATTGGATCTATACCATGAACAATTTACATCCCACAGGTATCAACATCGAGTGGGAGCTCAAGCATTTTTTGAGTAATTAAAGTGTTCATGGTATACATATCCTCTACATTACAGTACCATTATGTTTATGTATTTAATTATTATTATTATTCAAATAATTTTCTTTATTGTGTTATATCTTTTGTATTTTTAGTTCTTATAGTGTTGTTTTTTTATAAATTTACACTTTCGGATCCATTTATGGTTATTGTGATATATTCAATGCTAATATTAGTATAGTGTTATTATGATATTATTCACATGTTAGTGATATTTTTATTTTACTTCATTTATTTATTTTACATATTTTCTTTTTCTGATTCATTCATCTACTCATTTGGGTGAATATTTAATTATTAATTAAAATTAATTTAATTTATTATTTTTATTATAATCATTATCATTAATATAATGTTCTGTATGTTGTTTTCAGTATTGCCATAGAGGCACTCGTTTATTTCTTATACGTGGGTTATGGATATTAACCTTCTCCAGTACTTTTAGTAATGTTCTTAAACTTTTCATTGCATTGTTTTGATGTTTTCACATTGAATGTTTTGTGGGGTTTTTGTAGCCATCAGTGATTGCTGTTAGGCGGTGCCCAGGCTATTTATGTGAGAGACATTGGTTACATTCCCTATTTTGAGCTTAATAGCTACATTATACATCAGGTGTGTCCGTTGTGACACACTAATTATGTTCAACCAATCAGGCATTGAGCACTACCATATAGGAGTCACTTTTGCCTACACCAGTTACTCTTTGACAAAGTCCTACCTGTAGTCGCAGGATGAAACGCATCAGAGTTACTTTGTGGCATATCTGTACATGTCTAGTGCATATTAAAATCAACCTTTTTTTATTGATTGAATTTGATCTTTGCTATACCTCTACGGAAAGCCACCATTGCAGCATTTTTTTCACTTGTATCCCGGGCTGGAGCACGCCGACACTGCACACCGAATCAAGTCTCTGGATTGCAGCGTTTGAATGGCGCCGTCAACGTGTCAAGTCTGTGAGTACTGACGCCCTCAGCGGCTTACTGTATGTGCATAGGACGCCAGGATTGGTGAGGGTAGTGGCGGAGTTTAGTGTTTGATTGCCGTGGGGTGTTTTACATTCTGGGCATATGCTTCAAATTGCATCTCCTTACCACATTCTAGCCCCCTTCCTGATGCTAAGTCCATATTGCACACAGCGAGCCTTCTAATACGCATATTGTTATTTGGACTTGATCAGTGGCAGGACTTATATGATTATACTTCATTATGTTGCAGTACCTTTGAGCATAACTTGGAGCACTGGTGTTTGGAGTTTGTTCTCCGCTCTATACATACATCATACATTGGGGGAGATTTATAATTGATATTGTTATCACACCAGTGTCCACATTAAGTGTCATTCAAGTCAATGGCAGCTAACGGGGCAGAGCAGTGGCATAACCTATATAAAAGGATAGTGAATCCCGGCCATTGACCCAGGCAAACTGTATACTGAAACCCTCCTATCATTTATGGTGTATTATGTTTGGCCCACCCACCTCCTGAAATTGAATGTGCATAACCCCTCTATTCACTGTAAGCTAAAGGGGCTCAGGAGTGCACAACACCAAAATTTTGATTACGATCATGTTCTGCAAACAATGGGTTCTTTATAATACCTGTATATACTGCAAGATAAAGAAGCAGTGTCATGTTCATATAGTATAATGTTATTTAATAGTGTAGTGATACTCATTGTCACGGTTGGGGTAGCCAGCCTGATATAATAAAGGTGAAGCCCGGCTGACTACCCCAAATACCGTGTGTAATGGCCACCTCTATGAGGCTTATTTTGGCCAATGTATATGTTTTTGCTTGTGTAACCCCTTCCAGAAAAGAGCTAATCACTGATGTCTGGAAGGGGAAAACTGTGTAACTTGGGAACAGGGAATGTAATGAAAGTATATGTTTATAAACACACTATTCCCTGTAAAGGAAAATGTATTCCCCATGTTTAATTGTAGCCTGTTCCCCATGCAGTTAGGAAAGGCAGCCAGCGTGTAAAAAGTGATGTGTAATGATTCCTTTGCTAGCAGACAAGGTAATCCAATTACCTGTGTTGCTTACAAAGGAATACCGGTGTGTAGCAAATGGTGGGCAGGAAAGGGCTGGCCCTGTCCGGGGACGGGCTCTCCGTGGGGAAAGCCTTTGTTCCCCTCAGACCTGCAGGCACCTTCACAGCGGACAATTTGGGGCTGGCCAGGGGAAGCCGTTGCTGGGAGTCCCGCAGCGCAGTTCCCATAGGCACCTTTCAAATCGGCCGCCTCCCAACTGCTCCGTCATGCAGGGGCGGCCCTGGGCACTGAAGCCGGTTCCCCTCCTGCCATTGGTGCAGCTGGGCGAGCCCCCGTCGAGCCCTCATCTGTGATTGGCTGCACGGCCATGATCCATGCTGTGATTGATCGCTAGTCCCCTCCATGTTAAAGATAAACAACCAAGGCTATATAAGGTATTTTGTGCAAAAGAGCATACACAAGCACCGCGCTCAGTGGAGGAGCCCCCGCCGGAGTAGCCCGACCAGCGGAGACAGCGTGTGGAGCTGATCGGATTCCCAGCTGAGCGGGAGAGTCGAGAGTGCTTTTTGCTGCATAGCACTTAGAGATGCACTGAGAAGCCTGGGACAAGAAGCGGACGGGTAAGCCTACCTGAAGCAGGCGAATGCACCTAGTTGAGGCTAGAGACATCCCCCCAGACGGTGAGTGTGTATTGTGTATTTTGTGTGTCTGCTGGTTCACCAGAATAAATTCAGTTTTATTTAATTATTGTGTCCTGTCTGGTGATAGTGATCCCTGGTGGTAAAAGGTGTTAAAAGTACTGGTCTCCCATGACAGCCCTCACCTTGTAAAAGGCAGGATTGTACTGCCGAAACATCGGTTAAATAGCACATACATTTCATTCATGTTTAAGTCCATGTGCCTGCCGCCTTTCTGCTCCCGTGACACTAATCATCAATCTTTAATGCATCATCTTCTTTTCCAAGATGAAGCAAACTCACATTGATTTTGCATAATTCTTCTTTTTGTAAATTGAACAAAACCTTTACGTGTTTTCTTTCAGAAGCATTTCTTGGTAGGGGGTATTGGAACTAAATACTAGAAAATAATAAGTGACTGTGTTTATGGATGTGTGACTTCTGAAAACTACCTTCTCTCTTTGCTTAGTTACACTGTTTATTGACCTTGCAAATGTCCCCCTTGTAAAGGGTCAATCAGAAACAGTGCCAACTTTCACATGTGATAAATACCTGACTTTCCCCATGTTTATGCTTATAATGAATCAACTATTCATCCAATCGTATCTACTGTAGCTGACAGTTTCATTATTTTAAATACTGCTGATATTGAGCCTATTTGCTTCTGACTTGTGATATCAAGTTGGAACACTGGAAACTCATTGTGTTACGTACTGTATATGTAATTATTGTCATATTGCAGACTGACAGTATGATCATTTTGACCTTGCTTGTGTGCTGTAAACTTAGATTTCTTTGTTCTATCAAACATAGTTAAAAACCTGTATGCTGTCCAACATGTTGAATAATTTTTTCAATCTTGCAGGCTACTACTTAAAATATTATTAGGATTGCTGGTTTATTGTATCTGTTTCAAAAAGCTATAGATGAAGAGACCTTCTAGCAAGTGGTATTTTGTATAAACTCATCAGCCAATGCTACTTAACAAGCAGTGTAAGATGTGGGGGGGGGGAATTATATCACATTTAGAAGTCATTATTATAATGTGAGGTGGAAAATAGTGAAAATAATACAGGGTTCCTTTTATATACGTGGGTGCTTACAATCTAAAGGAAAGGGTTTTAGTGGAAACCTAAGAGAAAGTATGAAGCATTGTCATGTCGTGTTTTCTGGTGAGCCTGCCTAACTCTCATACGAGTTAAAGTACAGTATGAGCAGAGTAAATAAAGAAAAGTCAGTATTTAAGTAATAATCCTCAAAGAACTGAGCATTACGTGGGAGCACAGATGATCGAATGGGCAGGTGGCTGGGATGAGATGATCCTGGTGAAGGATGAGGTTCATCTGTGGTCTGGGAGAGCAAGTGGCGGGAGGTCAGATGATCTGGGGGGTACAGAGGATCCATACGGAGGGCAGATTATCAAAAGTGCATGGGAGGTTAGATGATCCAGGGGTCAAGTGGATGGGAGAGAGGCCAGATGATCCAAGAGATGGGGGCAGGCATATAATCCAAGGGGTGGGCAGATGATCTGAAGGGGGAAATATCCAGTGGTGACTGGACTGGAGGATTGGTTGAATGGTCAAGAGATGGATCAGGCAGCCTGGAGGCAGAATGGGACATTTAGTCGCAGCCATTTAGCCCAGACCAAATGGCCGCTGTATCGCGGCTGACGGGCTCTCCGCCACAGCCAATTCACCGCTGGAATCCCCGCTGCTTGCCTCTACTAAGGTAAGTTTTATTACTGGTTAGGTTAAGGATCAATTGAAGGGTTTTAGTGGTTAGGGTAGCGGTGGTAGAGGTGGAAGCAAAGCTTCAGACATAAAAGTAACATTTAGGAAAAGGAGTCCCTGCCCCAAAGAGCTTGCAATCTAATTTAATGTGTGGGTAATGCTAAGTTTGAGAGGCAAATGGATATCTGTCCTTTGCATCCTAGCAATCGTAGGTTGTTTACCATCATTTAATTCATCTGAGGACAAATGTTACAAAGATATATTTCTAATTCTCCTGAATCGTGGTCAGATCCCCGATATCTTTATATTTAGAAAATTTATACAGACATGGACTGTCTTCCTGGTGACACCCTCTGTTGTTCTCCAGAACACAGAGGAACCCCATTCATTTCAGCTCTGGGGACCCGCTGCTTCCGGACATACAGATTTCCTAATGGTGGGTGTTAGCCACTCTGCTCGGATAGCAGGGTTCCTGTAATGGTGGCGTTTCTAAGCATCCGTTTGCCAATAGGTTCGGCTTTCTATTGGCTCACGTGACACTGGAGCCTTAAACTTTTCCGAGATACCGGCACCTCCTTTGAAGGTCTGTATCTCAGGAAGCAGCGGGTCTCCAGAGCTGAAATAAATGGGGTTCAGCTCCGGAGACCACCGGCTTCAAACATATGTTAATAAATAAAAAATTAAATTAAAAAGTGCATGAATTGCTCTTTTAAGATATATTAAAAGGTTTTCTGCTTATTTCTATTGTCAGAAAGAGTTGTGGTGCCAAGTTTCAATCACTACACTTTCCAAAACAAGCTTGGACCCCAGATAAACGTCTAGATAAACACAGAAAACCAGGCCAGGTTGCTGACCACTAATAAAAAATAATACATGTATTTTTAGATGTACTTGTAACTCAAGTTAACTGCTTGTATGCCAGTTTGTTAAAAACCTAAACACTTTTATGGCTTTATCATTAGAGATCGGGGAATTTGCCCAAATTCGTTTCCCGGATATTCTAGCATTTTCGCCCCAAAATCCGTTTCATAGTATAAAACCTGTAAATGAATTTGGTCGGGCTCAATCGCGTGGATTCATGAAAAACCGCCATTGGATACAATCCGCTGACGAATTTGTAGAATCCAATCCGCAGGTTCAGCGGATTGGATCCTACAAATCTGTTAACGGGTTGCGGAATCCACAGAGTGTATTGGCAATAATAATGACAAAAACGCAAATCACCCTTTTTGAGATTGATACACTGAAATCCGCGAACCAAAGGAACCGGCCGACCCAAATCCGCTCCCAAAATTGGCAATCTCTACTTATCATGACAGACAGAGCAAGGCCTATTAAAGTGAGCAAGTATATTAGCATTTACTTAAATATCCTGGTGACTAGTGAATAGATGTGCCCTTTGGTAGCACTATTTGTATTAAAGTAGAGGAATGTAGTGAGCTTAGTCATTAGAGTAATTCATTTCTTTTCAGTGGCAATTTGTCACCCTTCACTGCTCGTGCTTGAAGAATTGCTGTCCAGTGCCATCTAGAGGCAATTGTTTTTCTTCAGTTTTTACCAAGAACAAAGGGCTTATGTAGTAAACTTTGCAAACTGCTTTTTTGGCCAATGGAACTCCCACTATAAATTGCCTGTCATGCTGGTCTTTTTACTGAGAAAACACAGACCACACAGGCTGGAACTTGTGCTCTCATTCTGGTAAAAACGGAACTGGAAACCTACTTCATAGTTTAGTATCCCAAAGGTACCACAGTACTTAATTACAGTTCATTACATTGAGAAGCAGTTCATGGAAGGCACCTCTGGCACTGAAAGGGTTAGTCATAATATCAGGGAAAAAGCACTAATAAATGTGCTGGCTGACCTGGAATGTTAAGTATAAGGCAAAAATATCATGTAATATCTGCACTCAAACGCCCCACTGTACATGTATATAACTGTCACATTAGTCTGTAATCAACTTGTGCCAGGTTTCCAATTAGTTCTTACATTTATATACACATTTATGTTTTTAATTTGACTCAATGAAATTTACTTTTCAGTTGTGATTAATGTTGATTAAAGATTAAAGTGGCAGTTATATATACTTACGGTGGGGCATTTGAGTGCAGATATTACAGTGATCTTTCACCTTATCCTTCTCATTACAGGTACTTTTTTGCACCCGTCCTAATATTATAGGCTGAGCAAGGGGTTTCTTGAACTGAACGGAAATGTTGTTTTAACAAAGATTAACAAAGAGTCCAAGGTGCCATAGTGGGAGCTGGACAGAAGGCGTTTGCAGAAACAGATGGCAGAGTGCCTGCCAAATGTAAGCAGGTGGAACTCCAGAACAGGGCCTGAAATGAACAGTAGAACTTAATGAGTGCAGGAGACGGGGTAAAAGTGAACACAGCAAGGCAGGAATTCTCAGGTAATTACTGTATGAGAATGAGGCAGGACAGATTAGTTCTAAGCAATAGCAACTGTTAATCCATCTGTTGTCTGCACTGCAGCAGGTTTATACTGTAGATAGGAAGATAACCTCTTGACCACTGATCAGCACTCAGGGTTCAGGAATGAATAAACTCTGTTTAGAGTGAAATTACGAGAAATTGTAGAGGGGGGTGGGGGAGCTGGGCAAACATTTTAGTTTACATTTGCAGTACAATGAAAAAACACACTAACAACACTTTCTCTAATATTTTGACAGATACAATCTACTAAATGCTGTACAGTATCTTTCTCTTTGGAATGATTGGACTTTACAGGAGGGAAAGAGGAATGGTTGAGTGTGGCAACTACAGTTTAATCCTAAAATATATTATATAATGTACTTGGATAACAGACACATGGAAGAAATACATGACTGTGCATTTCATCCACCAATGTATATCTTTATTTAAATAGCGCTATTCATTTACATAGCGCATTACCCCAATAATACACTTGACATAAGAGGATAAGCAAAGTTGCTGAAAATGGGTCCCTGCCTGAAGATCTTACAATCTAAGTGGTAAGTGGGGAGCACTTACAGAGACAGTAGGAGGGCAGTCTGGTAAATGCGTCTGCAAGGGTTCATGGTCAATGCATGAGGTGTACAGTGTCAGTCAACAGAGCCAAATTCTTCATTAAAGATGTGTGTTTTAAGATGGGTCTCTTGGGTGCTAGTCAGATATTGAGGGGAAGGGCAATAAATTACACAAAGTTGTCTGTTATTATGCATGCTGTTAGGTAAATAATGTAACAAGGCAGAAAGCTGGATTATATAAAGATTAGAAAATACATAAAGTATGTGCTATTATTCTTAAATCATCAGCAAGAACTCACTTCAAGTACTGTGCTCATTTCTGAATTTATATGAAGATGTCCATAGATCTAGATATGGACTAATCTGTCGAAATTCGGTTTGCAGGGGGTTTTCGGGAACAATTCGAGAAAATTGCAAACATCTCTGGTCAAAATTGCAAATTTTGATCTGCAGGAAGAAAGGACTCTGTGGGAACTTGAGAACTTGCGAATTTAAGCTGATTTTAATTTTTTGCGCATTTTCATGTATTTCAATTTGTTTAATTATTTATTATCTCTGGAGTCAACCTCTACGATTTGAAGTAGTGCACCCCATTTTTCTAAACAAAACAGAGAAGGTCCAAAAAGCAGCATCAAATTGGTGCATGGGCCATAAAATAATACTTAATCCGAAAGTTTGAAAACTCAGCATTCTTGGAAGGAATGGAGACTTTAATCCCTGTGCTCCCAGTGATAAATGCATTGTGTTACTCTGCAAAGTTTTGCGGTTGTCTCTGGAGAAAGGAATCACATATTATTGTTATAAAAAGGAGGACTCAGGGAAAAAGAGATTAAATATTTCCTCATTGTAAGGGTAAAATATGTATGGAATACAGCAGGACGTTGTAGTGGATGTAAATACATTACTTTAAAATACTGAGAATAGTCACAAGATAATTCTGTATGTATGTATGTATGTATGTATATCTTTATTTATATAGCACCATCTATGTTCATAGTGCTTCACAGCAGTAATACACATTTAATAATAATATAACACATAATGGGAATAAGCGCTTGAGACATAAAAGTAACATTAGGAAAAAGGCGGTTTTGTCCACAAAAGCTTACAATCTAAGTACCGATATAGGGGCCTATGCAGAGAGCAGCGCTAAAGTAAATCTCGCCATTTTTTTGAGAAATTTGCGCAGAAAACAGCAGAAAATGGTGAGTTATGAAAAACGCGCCATTTTTTTTTTCTATTTGTAAATCTCGCCGCGCGGCTGGCGAGAACCTACATCTCGCCAGTTTTAAAAATATCCTAATGCAGAAAGGCGCGAACGGCATCTAGCGGCTGTTCGCGCCAATAAAATGGTGCGATTTTCGACAATTTGCTCCGCCAACAAAAGTTGGCAAGAAGCTGGAGCTCGCCGGCTATAGGAAAGGGAAAAAAAATGCGCGATTTTTTTTTTACACATTTCAGCATCGCGCATCTCTCCATTTTAAACTCGCTACACGCATTCATGCTATAAATTGCAGATTTCGCACATTTCTGCATATGGAGAATAAAACTCTCCAAAAAAGCTACTTTTTATTACCCTCGCCAATTTTTAAATTCGCTGCTCTCTGCATAGGCCCCATACTGTAAAAGCCAGTGACCAAATGCATTTTTTTTACAGTAGCATAAAAAATGTTTAATGCTTCATTGTAAAAATAAAAAGATTTCAGGACAGAGAATGTATCTTTCCAGATTCAAAACCAATACCAAGATTATTTTTATAGAATTGTCTCTTTCTTACTGTTAACATCAATTCAACAACCTGCACCAAAGAGCGCATTCATTTTCTGTTATCTACTGCAATTACATTGGAAGGAAATATTTACAGTAACTATATCCAACAAAAAACAAGGCTCTGGTCAGCAGTGCATTACAAAACAGGACAATTGATCTTCCATCAAAAGTAGCTTTTCGATATGGTTTGAATAAATATGAGATATGCCTTTTCTTTATGATATCTCCAATAATTAAGAATCAGAATATATTGAGGCCCTTATTCTATAAAATGCGATAACACCGATCCGAGGCTATCGCATGGAAATCCCTTTGAGTTCAACTAGGCTTTACGTGTGCTAGCGTCAGATTAGATTTATAAAATAAGGACCTTAGTCTAAATGAGACATAAAAGCTACATGGAGTCATCAGGTCCGAGCTATGCCCGAAAGTCTGAGTCAGCTGCACTGTGTTTCCTTTAGATATGCTTCTTACTTACATTTTGTATCCTGCTATGTTTGCATTATTAATATTGCTCAATTTTCTTTTCACAACCCACGTCAGTGAGAACAGCACAAGTGGTTTCCTTCCTAATTAGTTTAAATGCCAAGTAATTGTCTACATTTGGCTCTTACTACTAATGTCCATGGGTCTCAGAAAAAAAAGGTACCTTGATGTAGGGCACATTTGTGTCCATTACAAATGCCTATTATTCTTCAAAGCAAATAGTTTCCATGTATAAGTTTCACATCTCACCATATGCCTTCTGTGTACATGGGGGTCAACATGCTCAGGAGAATACATTTATGCCCTTGTTGATGCCAGATAATTATACTGATCCGGGTTTTATTGTAAAAGCTAAGAAAAAATTGTCTATCAAATTTTTGGTTCTAAAGAAAAGGTCAGTTGTGTTATAATATAGATTTTTTTTTTACCTTGATAATCACTCAAGCTAGAGAATGAATGTTAGAAGCTTATTCATTAGATACAAATGCAGTAATTCAATTCACTAAACAGGGGGAACATATTTCATTATTCCGACCAGACACTAATGTTATCTTTTATTAAATTACCTGTAATGAGTATGCATGTAAAATGTGTGGAAATCTGTTCATGCATTTGATGCTTTTTTTTAACGTATTTCACAAAAGTTATAAAGAGAAAACTTGGTTTGAAATCTGACAATTTAAGGAACCAGTGTACTTTTCCTTATCAAAATATGTAATAAAACAATCTATAGTTGACATGATTGCACAAATGGAGAAACATTAGTACAGCAAGGCCCCGCTACTCGGCGCCCCGCTTTTCGGCGATCCGCTGATACGGCGGCACCGAGAAGGGGGCCGCCATGTCTGCCCAGAGGTCGCACATGTGCAGAACGGACTGTTTCCGCCGGCACGCATGCGCAGAGCGTAGGCTGCGTGCGCAGAACGGTTTGCGCATGTGCACAAGGGGGGAAAATGCTGGTTGCGCATGCGAACAAGGGGGAATATGTCGGTTTGCGCATGCGCACAACTGAAAATCGGCGGTTCCGCTTTCCGACGATTTTCACTATATGGCGGGCCCTTAGAACGGAACCCCCCCGTATACCCAGGGCCCGGCTGTATGAGCAAATAAGCACTGCCAAGTACTTGTTTGCAGATTACATTTTGTCACCATAAGATGGTACTAATTATATTAAGTTCTTGTGTAATTATATGCCTGCATTACATTGTGGCACAATTTAACTTACGTGGATTACTCAAAGAAAAATAATGGACTCATGATCAGGATTTACATAATATACTGTACTAAGACAATTATGTTATATGTTTATGGAGGTACCTTTGAACTGGATTATTAAAGAGAGTTTTTGCCAATAAAAGTGTCAGTGTTAATGATGAATTCATGTCTCTGTTCAGAAACACTTAGCCCCAGGAATGAAATGACAACATTTTCTACAGTAATTCTTATTGGCTCTCATTCTTCATGGAATTCACTATATGTTTTTTTTTTTTGCTTTTTATTAAAGTCTCCCTGCTGGTGTAAAATCAGTGCATAATAATTGTACCAGATTTATCAAAAGGAAAACTGCAAAAGCGTTTTCATTTCTTTAATAATTGTGGTGCTGATTTTGGCACTGGCTTTGCACCAGTTTGGCAGCTAAGGGACATTAGTAAACAGGCCCATCGAACGAGCAACTAGTTCATGGTATGATTCCTCCATCTCATTTGAAATGTGTGAAACTTTCACAATATGTAGCAAAACTGGTGAGTATTAGGCATCCAACTAAAAGAAAGCACATTTGAAGAAGCGGAATTTCAGCTTGCGTCAACTTGTGCAATAAAATTGTGTGGGCATTCAGAACATAACAATTTGGGAGCAGCTGCTCCCTTCCTCACGTATACATCCTTGCTCACAAAACTGTTTGCACTGTTTCTGTCACTGCTGCAATAAGATGATCAGAATGAATTAACTGGGCTCAAGCTGAAATTCTGCTTCTACAAGTGTGCGGTACATCTGCTTTCCTTTTACTTGGATAGTTTCTGGACAAAAAGGGTAGTCTGTTATAAACTCATTGCCACCTTGACTGAATAGCTAGCAGTAGATTTAAAGAGGAAGTGTGCATGGGCTGCATCTGTATTTACTAGAGCAGTGTTTTTCAACAAGGGTTCCGAGGAACCCTTGGGATCCCCGGGCATCCCTAAAGGATTCCCTGTAATTTCCAGGTCATTTTAAAATTGTACCAGATACAGAGAAAGTTACAAAGCATCTGATTTCAGACGCGCTGTCAAAGAGGGTTTGGGTTCCTCAGAATTTAATATGAGGTTCATTAACCAAAAAAGGTTGGGGACCACTGTACTAGATTATCAGCAAAACTTTGCTAAACTTTAAAAAATTGAAATTCTGGTGCGACAAGCACAGCCTTCAGCATATGTGCCTAAAATTCTTCACTGCAAATATCAAAAACAAGGCACAGACACACGAAAAGACACCATTGGCACATTGGAGTTAGGAAAACAGAAGTAAGTAGCGCTAAATCTATAAAAAATGTATAAAAAATATGTAAAAAATATGCAACTGATATAGTTATAATCACCAAAGTGATTGTAATTGTATGACCTATTATTCTATAATAAACAAGAATATAGGCGGCTGCCTGTGATATAACTCTGACCCCCAGGTCAGAGGAACAATAAGTGGAAAGAAGTGATTATATCTCTAGCGACTAACACATACAAATAATGTGCAGTAAAAGGATATATATCCAAGACTGGTGGGTGTTTCAAATCCAAGGATGTACTCCAATCGATTAAGTTTCATACATGTAATGAAAATAAATAAAATACTTAGCGTAATACTGCGAGATTGGAACAAGACAGACAATTAAGACAAATTTGTCTTAATTGTCTGTCTTGTTCCAATCTCACAGTATTACGCTAAGTATTTTATTTGTTTTCATTACATGTATGAAACTTAATCGATTGGAGTACATCCTTGGATTTGAAACACCCACCAGTCTTGGATACTGCACCGACACACTTTATTCGAGCAAATACCCAGTATGTACCTGGCAGATACCTGGAATGCGCCGCTCCTCACCTCTGACAAGCCCCGTTGCGTTTGCCTTCCCAGCCTGGGTTCATGCCTGGCTGATGGGCGGCTGATCTGTTAAATGATAATGATTAGGATTTAATAGGCTGCAATGCTTTGCGTGTCTACCAGATGGCATAAATTCATGAATTGTAATGCAGTATATATATATATACTGTGCAGTATTGCAGCCAGCGGGAATAAAATGCTTCAATCCCTGCCTGAAAATACCTCAATGCACTCGGGCAGAAAACAGTCACAAACCTCAATACACCCGGGTATACCCGAATTCGTGGGACTAGCCGAGCTCGAATAAAGTGTGTCGCCAGTGTATATATCCTTTTACTGCACATTATTTGTATGTGTTAGGCGCCAGAGATATAATCACTTCTTTACACATTGGAGTTAGGGTTACTATTAGTGAACGTGGTATTGTAATGTGAATTAAACTGACAGTGCACAAGTGAGGGCAACTAATTAAATCAAGTGATGATAATGATTACTGATTGACAGTACCGTTAAGGATCCTGCTGGTCAGCAGGCTTTATTCTCTCATCCAGTGAAGGCCAGAGGGTATGCTTGGACCAGACTATTTATCCACTCCTGATGGTCAGGAATACCCATTGCCTGAGCATAGCCACTATGTATATGCAGTGAATGCAATGCCTACTGAATAAACATACTGAACATAGTCTTAGGGTGTGCAATCGCACTAAGGCAGGGTACCACCAGTACCAGCTGTTACAGTGCCTGTGAAAGTCCCATGAGATTCCACACGGCTGCAAACAGAACTCTTACATACAGTATGCTCGTATTTATGTACATTTGGCAAAAATCACAAACTTTCATGGCGAACTGACATAAAAGCACTTGGGTAAAACCTTTTGCGCATATCCAATTTCTTGGAAAGATTTGGAATAGCTCAGGAATCAAACTGCAAGACATCCTCACGTCTCTGTTCAGAAGAGGGCATTTATCACCTTGTTGGTGACATGTACATACATGAAGTGGCACAAATCTGTCTGGCTTGTATTGAACGATACATTGTGGAAAGCAATAATGGTGCTAACTGGACTGATCTGTTAATGAGCCAGTGTGCAGCTCTCCCATTTGCCTTTATGGTGTTTATTGTTTTTTCATGCAATATAGTGGTGAACTAATATATTATTTATTTATTTTCATAATACCTTGTGTAATAAATATGGTAGGGGAAATTAAATATTTGAATTAATCTGGTACTTCAGGGGTTATCGTAGTTAACTATTACATTCTATGTTAATACCATTACTACTGCTTTCACAGTTACAGAAGAGCTTACACTCTCTTAACAGAAAGCCAATTATCATGGCCACTGCTACGCAAGATGTTTACAAGTGGAAAGTTAAACAAAAGCTAGCCGTTTCCTGAGTGGAGAATTAAGGTCAAGGTGAATGTTTTGAGTAGATCAGAGACTGAATTATAAACAATAATTGAGTGCCTTGTAGATTTAACTGTATAACACTCTAAAGAACGGTTATCTATTAAAGATAAATAACAATGAGAAGTTGTTGGGACAAAGCTGCTACATTAATTTTTTTAATGATATATTCCATTATATGCTATGTATATTAACGCTGTACAGGTTTAGTATTTTTATCATTTGCATTATATGGCTAATATTTTCATTACCAAAATTAGGTATAGCTTTATCAAGCTTGGTAAAGGGCCTCGGAGTGAAACGCGTAGGTGTGGGATACAAGCCTTGTATCCTACTATGATCCATTAAACTTTTCGATTTTTATACCTTTGGGATACGCATCTCTCTTTTTCACCACTTACTCAATGCATTGAAAGTGCTCTGCTTTCCTCCATTTTGTGTACTATTTTTACTGATATACTCTTGTGTGCCATGATTCACGGAGGGATACCGTCCCTTTCTTCTGATGTTTTTCAGTGGATTATGTTTTTTATTGAAAGAGAACACAAATTTGAGAAAAGATCATCTATTCTTTTTTTTTGTTAAAATGCCATGTCAGGTCTGATAACTCACTTCATTAACAAGTCAACAAGAATAGTAATGCTAAAAAGGTCACACGATTGATAATACTGCCCTACTTCAGTTCACTAAAGAGGGTAGAAATACTTTAGCATTTAGACCAGTTATATTCTGAGTTTTCAATCTTTGACTTTAAGACTTTCTGACAACCCTTTTAACCTTTTTAATAATCCATTAGCTGAATCGTTATCTAGGCGAGTTGATCTTCTGTATGATGTCTTTTTAATCTACTCCTGGTCTTCTGTGTAGTTTATTGAGCTCTGTCTTACATGATCTGCTCTCTCTCCCTCTGCTAGGCAGAAAAACAAATACATTTTTAAATAAAATGGTGTTGCTTAGTAACATTTTGAAAGCCGTGTCCATTATTTTCACTGAAATATCTTGTAACACCACCAACGGTTTATCTATAGGCAGTATTTTTAAATTATTTGCTTTGTCAGTTCAGGTATGTTCAAGTCAGCATTCCTACGTTTCCTTAATACTTCATTTTTTTTATTTTACAAATAATGTACATCATTCAGACTCATCTTTACATTTGTAAGGGGGTCACCCCCGGTTCCCCTGATCTTCCTTTGCCCCCTGCATTACCTCTGTGGCAGTGGGGGAAGGGGACGGCGACTTCTCCCGGTGGGCGCCGCCATCTTGGTTGTGACGCGAGGTTCGCGCAATGCGCAGAGGTTGGCAAGGGTAGCGGTAGCCATTACAAGTGTGCAGGAGCTCTGGGAAGTTGCGCAGGTGCAGTTAAGCATAGTGGCGGCCATTGCACAGCGCGCACGCGGCCCCAATGTTAAAGAGAGCCACCAAGGACTACAATTCCCAGCAGCCTCTGGGGACTGCACTTTCACCCAGGTCACAGGCAGCAAGACAGCCAATAGAGCTGACAGATTCTCATGCTGCAAAGTTGCAACAATGTTGTGTGCAGACAGGGATTGTCAGTTAGGAGCTGGGACACAGAGAGGGGAGGGTGTGTTTGTGCAGGGAGGAAAGTAGCCTCCTGCACTAGGCCAGAAATCTCCCCTTAGGCCCCAGCTAGACCCCACTCCCCTTCAGCTTGTGACTGCTTTAGGGAAGGCCCCTTAGGTAGGGATTGTGCCCTGTTAGCAGTCAGTTCAGTCAGTGACACAGCTGCAGTGCTGTGTGCTCTGACAAGAAGGGTCAGTGTGCAAAGACTCATTCTCTGCGGCTGCAGAGATAAGAGACTTTCCAAAGGTGGATCACTCCATGCGGAAGGCACCCACTGCTAGGCAGAGTTACAGGACATCGCTGAGAAGATCGCAGAGCGGTGGATCCTTTGTGAAGTGTCTGCAGCCCCAGGTGCTGGAGCTCTGGGCAGGTACAGTCAGTCATCAAGTGCACCAACTTTACAAACAGTCACTCACTTGGGGTATTTTGGGACATTTGGGACTATTGATATAACGTGTGGGGTTAAGGCCCTGCGAGGTGTGTGGATAGTTGTGCTTAGCAGTGTTACAGGGTGACACTGAAGTTATGTACGGTTGATGTCATATTGTTGATGCATGTGTATTGTGTTTTATCTGCCCATATAGTAAACCTGTGTTATATATACCTTGGTGTATGTGGTTCATATATGTGGGTCCTGTGTATGTAACATTCTACACTCTTAGACTCCTGCACAGGTGGAGGCGCTGTAATTAGAAGATCGTTCCAGAGGATTCACCCCAGGCTCTCACTAGCGGAGGCTCAGACCTCCTGTGAGCCTGACAGGTATGCTGCACCACACCTGGTAACATATAGGTTCCCCTTACATACGCCATATATGCGATTGGGTGGGGGAATACCCGTTACACATTAATATAATGAATGTCATTATTGCACAAGTGCATTTGGCTTTTCAATAACAATTAAAAAACAGATCCTTTGTTTTATTTTTCAATAAACGTTGAAACCATTTTCACTGTAAAAATATGAAGGTTCATTTAATGGCAAATTCAACATATGAAGATAGTGGGTGCTCCAACAGTCCCGGAATAAATTCATTCTTATCCATAAGTGAATCCTTAGAGATATGGCTTATCTATGGAGTGTGTGTACTACAAGGTGAGTGACTAGAATCCAATACTTCATGAACCTCCTGAAGGTAACAGAAAAATTATGATGATAATCTCACTTCACTGCACCTCATTGGAGATGAGGGTATAACAAAAGTCCAAAAAACTCACCAAAGTTTGTAGTAATTCTTGTAGTTCATATAGATGAAATAATTCTTCAGAATATCTTACCCACTCCTAGATTGGGTAAGAACTGGATTCTTTAGGGGCTGTGTCCAGCCGCAAGAACAGGTCCAGGCAACAACATAAAATGTACAAGGCAGCGCACTGCCCAGGGAGACAGGTGATAAAAAATAAAAAAATATTTATTGTCCATCCAACATTGCAAAGAAGGAGGTGTGAACCCTCCTACACGTTTCACACAACACGGTGCTTTATCAAGGTATCTTGATAAAGCACCGTGTTGTGTGAAACGTGTAGGAGGGTTCATACCTCGGCGTACATAGATGACCTGGTGGGCTTTAGTAACTCCTGGGCTGACCACCTTACCTATATAGCAACAGTCCTAGCCTGCATCCAGAAGGCCAGGCTCACGCAAAAGTAAGCCAAGTGCCAAATAGGGATGATGGAGGTTGTATACCTCGGGCACAGGGTAGGCGGGGGGTATCTCAAGCCTGAGCCCGCCAATGTGAAAGCCATTGTGTGGTGGCCAGTTCCCAAGACCCAGAAACATGTGCTAGCATTTCTGGGGACAGCCAGGTATTACCACAGGTTTGTACTCCACTACAGTGTCCTAGCCAAACCCTTGATCGACCTGATAAAAATGTGTCTTCCTCGAACAGTAGCCTGGTCACCAGAGTGTGAGAGTGCCTTCTTTGCACTCAAGCCTGCCATGGCAAGCACGCCGATCCTTGCAGCTCCCGACTATGACAAGTGGTTCCTGATTCAAACTGATGTCTCTAACTTTGGCATCGGTGCAGAGCTGAGTCAGGTGGGTGCCGATGGGGTTGAACGCAGTAATTACGGACCACAATCCCCTGAGCTGGTTGTAGTGCGTCTCAAGGGATAATGCCAAGCTGCTGCTGTGGAGTCTGGCCCTATCGGAGTATGACTTCACCGTACAGCACAATAAGGCAAGTGAGCACGGCAATGCCGATGGACTTTCCAAGCAGGACGATCCAAGGCCAGTTAAGCTCTGACCTTCGAGCGTCATGCTTGGGGATCAACCCATTATGGTCGCTAACCCAGAGCTCTCCACTTAAGGGGGAGGTGTGATGGGAGGGGTAGATTCGGCTGCTTTGAGTAAAGGTTAAGCCCACCATTACCCCTAGCTTTCAGTAATTTATTTGTATAATGTGTATATAGTGTATATAGTGTATGTGTGTATATAGTGTATGTGTGTATATAGTGTATGTGTGTATATAGTGCATGTGTGTATATAGTTTATGTGTGTATGTGTGTATATAGTGTATGTGTGTATATAGTGTATGTGTGTATATAGTGTGTGTGTGTATATAGTGTGTGTGTGTGTGTCTGGTTTTGGCTACCAGTCTGCCCTCCCTAACATGCAAGCCCTGGTAACAGTGCAGGCAATGTCAGGACCAATCCAGGGATTTTCCCCACAGTAATCAGCTCTCTTGAGTGACAGGGGAGGAGGTGGGTCAAGGCCGGTGTTCTGCCAAATCCTGGGCTCAGACCTTGTACCTTCCTCCTTTGTACTTAAGGGGCTGCACCACTAAATTTAGTCAGTGTGTCTCTTCCCATGAAAGAGACAGGTAGTCACGCAGAGGTGTGCTGGGATCGACACCTACTGTCCCCTCCCCTTTGGGGAGTGAGGAGTGCTACCTTGTGGCTGGCAGGGCCCCAGAAAACTCAAGAAAGGGTCTGCAGTGTCAGTGCCATAAGCAGGGTGGCGTAAGGTATCGCTAGGTAGTGTCTGAGGAGGGTACATGATCCGCGGGTGTCATGAACTTTGCTGGAGGAGCTACCAGAGTATCTTGAGCCATTGATGAACAGGGAGCCACAGTAGTACTCACAATGGACTGTTATCATGTTCAGCATACCGAAAAGAGCTTTGCCTAGCCTGGGGTATATGTACACTCAGATAGTCAGCTAAACCATGTGTTGCAGTAGCTCAAAGAGAGCGGGTTCCCATCAAAATCAAGGGGACCGCACAGTAAGGCACATTATTTGGCCCAAAATGGTGATTCCTTTGTAGGAGAATACACCTCATGGAAATTGCAATCTAAAATGGCGGTTCACGCCGAAAACGGAAACCAGAGGGAGTTTGCAGAAAAGTTGCAAGCTTTTCCAGTCCTGCCAAGATCTGCAAGGGCTCGGCGCAAAATCTGAAGCCACGCCCACCCGCTGTGATTGGCTCAGCGTGGAGCCGAAGTCACGCCTTGCTACAGTGTGCCCCTACTTTAAACTCCAACAGATGGAGGAGACATTGTAAGCACCAATCACCAGAGACCGTCTACGCTGCCCCACCTTCAGTTCCTCTGAGATAGCAAGCAGAACAGAGCTCTAACTGCTGCACCTTGACCTTCAGACTACCAATAATATGGCTGAATGCAAGATCATGAATTAACAACTACCAGGAGGTTTCCTGGTAGTGGAGATGGCGGGGCAATACTTCATCAAGTGCCTCTGCCTGCAATGCGACTTCCCCCGGTGGAGAAGTCAGCTCTACTGCCACGTGTCCACAGTGCAGGGCCTACTACATGCGGCCTGTGGTGCTAATACCAGCCACCCAACTTCAGAAGCCAGACCAGGCTGTCATGCAGATTGGTGTGGCCTGCAAGGAGCTGGGATGCGGATGATCCGGTGGGCCCATGTGCCTTATCGGACGCTCCAGGCTGTCTGTGCGCCATGGTTCCAGATTCGGTTCCAGAGCCGGGAACCCAAAGACCAGAACCACCGGGTAAGCTCACTGCAATGGGAGAGGCCGGAGCATGTCCGCTGGTGGCGCGGGAGCAGGAAGGCTTCCGGCCAATTGCCACCAACGATGTTGAAGTGCTCCGGGACCTGTACCCTGAGGAGGTGTCCCTACCCTTGTCTGACGACAACACCAGTAACCGAGGATCCGTGGTGATGCGCCACTCAGTGTGTCAACACAGCGAGCCTGTGGAAGAAGCTTCACCTACCTGCGGTGCTGAGCAGCGGAGTCCAGGACAGACAACTACACGGCAAGCACTGGTGCGCCCGGAGCAGCGAAGGAGCGCCACACCCGTGGCGGCTCCCAGCAAGGCAACGGCGGCACCTGTGACTGGTCCGGACGACCAGATGACCATCTGAATCCAGCAGAGAGGTGAAAAACCACCCCCTTACTCTCCCCAGGATCCAGTGGAGGCATTCATCGAGGAGGTACCTCCTTCAATGCGGGAGACAGCAACACCTTTAGGCCCCGACTGGATGTTGTCATACTTCTGGTGCAGGATCTGGACCTGTACTGGGATCTCGCGAGAACAGAGGAGTCAGATGATGTCACTACCGAGGCGACCGGAGTTGACCGCTCATGTGAGTACCGGCCCCTCTAGTCAATAAATGGAGTAGTATATGCACCAGGTTATGGGCTGGTATCACAGGAAACCTGCGGACCAGACATTCCAGTGGTACAGTCCGTGGGTGGCCAGGGCAGGCCTAAACACCAGGACTTGACCACAGACTTTGCTATGCCTAAGGCCTTATCCACTAGTAACTCCAGCCATCCCAAACCCATTGCGGAGCCCAAGATTACTACCCCAGGGGTCCGGGCCCACAAGAAAGTCCCTAAGCCATCTCAGGACTAGAGGGTTTGGGTGTACTCTGAGGAGGGGTCTGACGGGATACCTGCATCTAGTAGGATTCCTGTAAGGGGATCTACTGCCTCAGTAACATCCTTTAGGGGGAGATCTGACCTGATAGGGTTACTGTGGGTCACTCTTAGAGTACCTTACTAGACCTCAGTGTGGGCTACTCTATTAGGAATTATACAGAGATAACCCACCTATACAAGCTATCTATGCCTCACCAGTGCAGTTTATGTGCGCATATTATATAATAAAAGCACTTTACTTATGTCTGCACTAGGTGGTTTGCTGTGCACTCCATGACCCTATAGGGTTACTTGAGGTCACATCTGCTACAGTAGCTGCACTGACAGCCCAATACTCCCACTTAGATATCTGGTGGAATCAGATCAGTTTGATTCATCTCACCCACCCTCTGTTTGTATTGTGGCACACAAGACATTCTAGAAATAAAGTACCATAGACACCCATACCAGACTCTGTGTATCAAGTTTATTATTCATTTATTGAATGGTACACCAGTACGTCTGAATATTGATCTACAGTATATATCATTGATTTATCCACTTTGCTCACATGCATGAGGATTCCCTTCTCTATCTATCAAGAAAACAGACCCTATATATGTAAGTCCCCGCTCACGCGGTGGGCGCGGCGCTCGTGCGTGTGCACCCACGCTCAGCCGCGATCGGCGCTTAGGTAAACAAAAAGTCTATACTTAACCGCGTGCTCAACTCCCTGCAATGCCCCGCTCCCCTCCCTCGCGCCCAACAGGACTCCCGGCGCTCATGCTTGGACTTAGCGGGGACTTAGCCTAGGGGGACTTAGCCAGCGGGGACTTAGCCTAGGGGGCAATGTTGGAACAAAAGCTAAAGTGGGTGATCACTGTGGGGGTGGAATATGCCTCAGGATGGAATATGATCACACACAGCTGGATCTATTAATGTTTGAGGGAGGTGGGTGTTAGACAACATGGAGTTCATACATGTTATACTTAGCTCGGAGTAAAATGAATCAGCAGGATGAAAGAGGTGCAGAGGGGTACTCACAAATACCATGCCTGTTTAGCCCCCTTTCTAAATCCAGATCCTTTTCGCATGCAGGCTAGTGCAGCACTCTGACAGTGTAGGAGTTAAACTCCTTATACTTGGTCCTGCATGTAAGTTGGCTCTTAGATAGGCTACAACGTTGCAGCTCCCAGGCACATGAGGTATGACTAGGAAAGATCTAGTAGGCAATGTGACCAGTGGGGTGACTGTTTCCTAACAGTGAGTTTTGCCCAGAGACTGGGGGAGAAAAGGTTCCCATCCCCAGGGTATATACGTTGGGGAACCACCCTTTATGATTAGGTGTGCCCTGGGTCCTGAGTAAAGACAGGCCTGAGAAGTTCAGCTCGGTTAAGTAGGGCCCTTTTGTTCCAGAGCACAGGCCCCAGGAATACAAGCAAAGCAGCCAAGTATATCATCAGGCAGGAGAATAAAGGAAAAGCCTTTCTCCATGAGTAGAGTAGAGTAGAGCAGAGAGGGGTGAGGTTCCTAAGTGTATTTCCCTGGAGCTAGGAGACCAATTGCAGCTACTCTAACGTTGGAGGGGGTGAAGTCAGCCTACATGTGGAAGGGGTAGTGTGAGGTACAAGTTCTGTATGACTTACAGGGAACTGCAAACCTGTCCTGATTATTGCTGCTTGGTATACTGATCCTGCTGTGTCTGCTTGTGTGCAATAAAAGCAAGCATCCTGTTTTAAAAGTTCCTGGTGCCCTGTTCTACTTATTCTTCATCTACTCCTCACTACAGCCTTGGCCTGGATCCAACAGAGAAGCCCTGAGACCAGAGGTAAAACTGACTGAGCTACACTACGCTGAAGCAGCTAGAAATCCTGCAGGCAGAGTAGAAAGAGACTGATTGCGTGTTCCTACTATCTACTGCCGCCAGGTGGGGATAGGGTTGTTACACCTGCATCAAAAGAGAACTTATCATTAATCATTCTCCAACACACGAACACATTACTAACCTCTCCATTTCTCACTCCCTATTTGCTCTCTCACTTCCTACTCTCTCCCCTCTCCCACCCCCTTTCTCTCTCTCACCCCCTCTCTCTCTCTTTGCAGGCTTTACCTGCCATTATTTTCATAATAGTTGGTTTCTTGCAGTCTGTATGGTGTCTTGTTATTAAGCTGTGGATGTTATTAATCTTTCTGCCATCTGATTGATCTTGACCTAAATGGAAGTTCAAGGAGTGAATTTGTCATTCCAATGAGCTTCACTAACATTATAATAACCTATTTCACTGTCTAAAATGATTCAACATTTTGTTCATTGGAACAATTTATGGCATTTACATTTATGTTCTCATGCAGAGCTAATCACATACAGAGCTAATCACATTTACAGTCAATTGTCTGCTGAGGAGTGCCTTATTTGTTATTCCAATGAGCTTCGCTAACATTATAATAACCTATCTAAAAAGCATTCAACATTGTGTTCATTGGAACAATTTAAGGCATTTACATTTATGATCCCATACAGAGATAGTTACAGTCGATTGTCTCTCAACATTCACTGACCTTGTCCTACTTTTGATTGACCAGGAGCCTCATTGGAATCCTAATGATATGACTCCCCCTTATCGTGCTCACCATGCATGTCCCCAATGCGCTACAGTGAGCCCGAAAACTAGAGCAGGATGAGCAGAGGGGGGAGTCTTCTCAGCTGGCTTAAACCAACAGAGGCAGTCACAATCCCCGGAAGCATCTGTTGTTCAAGTTTTGGCTGAACCTATGGAGGAGGACCAGGAATGCTTTTTCAATAAGTAAAAACTATACCATTGCAAATGCATAAAATTCAAACGACCTGTTGTGGAAGATGTGAAAGCCATCAAAAAAAGAACTCGGGTCACAAATGCTGCTCTGCAAAAAAAAAACAGCTCAAATTCCAAACGAGACAGACCATTGCTGAGACCATTGCTGCCACATTACAAGAAATGTACAACATTTTACAACTGGGATAAACTGTAAGGACTGGAGCAGCTCCATGCAGTGCCGTCTTCACGCATGGGCACCCTGGGCAGTTGCCCAGGGGCCCCACGAGCATAGGGGCCCCATGCTAATCTATGCACAGATCAGAATTTAACACTAATTTTCCAATCACCCGCCTCAACATTCAAATCTCCCGCTAACTCGGTAGAAGGAGAAAAATTACGACTTGTAGCGGAGAGTTGGCATATCTGCATTCGCGAGAGACATTTTGCAGGGCCCAGTGCACTGCTTTGCCCGGGGGCCTATAATGCTGTTAAGACTGCCCTGGCTCCAACAAGGAAGCACCACAACCACAGAATCCCTGCAATTACATTTTCCTGAAACAAGCAAAACACCAACTAGTGTTCCATCACTCACTGACTCTAAGAAAAGTATCAAACAGGGAATATGCCAAAAACCATGCGTGAACCATGCGCGAACCATGCTTCTGCAGATTGCAATACAATTTTATGTGACCAAGTAAAACCTAGGAACAGGAACGCGTCTCTCAGAGTCCCCTCTTGCTCCAGACTCACAATTGTATTATTTCATATGCAAACTTTTCTAGTTACATTGTATATACTTTGTATCATCTTTATAGCACTGTTGACTGTGATCTTTTGTACAATGTGCACTTTATTAAATATATACATTTTTTAACATCAGTTTTGGAGTCATATTTTGTTATAATTCATGATGTGACAATGTTAAACCCCCCCTCCCCTTTCTTTAGATAGCTGGTCTTTAATAAGAAAGGTATATACAGGGTAGTATGGTCAAAACCCATTCCCCAGAGATCATTTTGACAAAACAGGTCCCGCAGACTAAAATCTACATGCAGAGGGGTAAAGAGAGGGGGAGCTTTCTCATTTTCTTAGCAGTCACCAGTTGTATATATATCCCCTCAAAGGTCCCTCCAAATAAATTAGGGAGATGTGTGTGCAGAAAAAGGAGCACACTTGAGGTAACTGCCTGGGAGATAGGAATTAGCATATGCAAAGTATATTTAAATGAGTTCCATCCCGCACTCCTTAAAGGATTTCCATGCCAACTATATAGAGTTGATGATAAGCCTAAATCACCAACCTAATGACTGGAAGAGTGTCAGGCCCAACAGGACTAGGACCTACAGCCATTGATTTTTATTTAAGGCCTGAACTCTATCAGCGAGAGCTTAACCAGCTGATGGCTAGCACCACTGTCACAGGTGTGCTTTGCCTTGTTTTTAATTGTGTGTCAAAAAACATGTTTTATTTCATCTCTATTAAAATAAGAAGAGAGAGAAGGCAATCCTTTAGATGAGGTGTTATCCTAAATACTCCAAGTTGGTAAAATACCCCTTAGAGATATATAATGACCCAGACAAAGTCACTTTTAATACATATACAATGACAAAAGAATGACAAAGGACTTCCAAAGAGCTGCAACATATAGGTTACATTAACGTAATATAATATATCAATGATGTATTAACCTAAGTGAGTTAAAAAGTTATATATTTATTAAGAGACAGAATTACGTGAATAATAAAATAAAACGTACTGTAATTATAAAAAGCACAAGGTCTGGGTAATCAAATCAGAATGTTTATTGGTCCTAGTGAGACCTAGTTCTTAGTGGTAATTTGAACAAAATGATACACAAAGCCTGTATATTTATATTTGCGGAACAAAAAATGCCTGATTGTGATCTTGTTGATAATACAGATTGAGAAATCACAATGCATTCAAGCACACGTTGGCTTCTTCAGAGGGGCAATCCCCCTGAAAGAGACCCTGTCCACTTAAATAGAATGGATTTCATGTCCCCTGTAAGGTCTATATCAGGGGTGGGCAACCTATTTTTCAATGTAGCCACAGGTGTGGCGAATTAGAAGTGAAAATAGCCACACAATGTAAAAATTGAGGTATTGTGTTGCGCATGCGAAAATTTTAAACACACACTGTTTGAACAAGTTTATAAATTCTCAGGGCCGTTCTATAGTGTGTGCGCCCGTGCGTGCCTGTGCGAACGTGCGTGCACGTAATACATGCTTTTTGTGTGTATGCTGTGAGCGAGTGAGGTACTGTGTGTGTGTGTGTGTGTGTGTGTGTGTGTGTGTGTGTGTGTGTGTGTGTGTGTGTGTGTGTGTGTGTGTGTGTGTGTGTGTGTGTGTGTGTGTGTGTGTGTGTGTGTGTGTGTGTGTGTGTGTGTGTGTGTGTGTTATAAATACGTTTGAAATAAATAAAGAAATGCTTTAATAAATTATTTATTAACATTATACATACAGTACACACACACACACACACACATTTCAGTGGTGGTAGCGGCGTAAAACCATTATAGAAAGGCTGCTAACCTCAGCCAACTATAACTGCCACGCGCGCGCACGGCGCAGCAAGCGCACCCTCTATAGAACAGCCCTCAGACCGCAACCCCCCTCATCCTCTCACCCCTCTCTTCATCCTCCTCTCACGCCACCACCACTACCCTCCTCATCATCTCCTCACCCCCTCATCATCACCATCTCATTTAACCCCCCCTCATCACCATCTCATTTAACCCTCCCTCATCACCATCTCATTTAACCCCCCCTCATCACCATCTCCTTTACCCCCCCTCCCTCATCACCATCTCATTTAACCCCCCCTCATCACCATCTCATTTAACCCCCCCATCACCATCTCATTTAACCCCCCCTCATCACCATCTCATTTAACCCCCCTCATCACCATCTCATTTAACCCCCCTCATCACCATCTCATTTAACCCCCCCTCATCACCATCTCATTTAACCCCCCTCATCACATCTCATTTAACCCCCCCTCATCACCATCTCATTTAACCCCCCCTCATCATCATCTCATTTAACCCCCCCTCATCACCATCTCATTTAACCCCCCTCATCACCATCTCATTTAACCCCCCTCATCACCATCTCATTTAACCCCCCCTCATCACCATCTCATTTAACCCCCCCTCATCATCTCCCCCAGCACCCTTGATCTCCCCCATCATCAAGCACCCCCCCCCCCCCCACCCCAGTGGGGGATTCAAAATTTTTAGTAACAGATTATCTCTCCCATGGGGAGGGAGACAGGGAGGGGGGGTAGAGAGAGAGAGAGCCAGGGGGGGGGGGGGAGTGAGAGACAGGGGGGAGATGTTTTGTGTTTATGTATTATATTTATGTTTTTTTAATGTTTTTATTCAGTTGAACAGGACTGCATGTGGGGGGGGGGGAAGAGACCAGAGGCCCCCTCACATCACTCCCAGCCCCCTCACATCTCTCATCTCTCATCTCTCACAGCCCCCCTCACACATCTCTCCCAGCCCCCTCACATCTCTCCCAGCCCCCTCACATCTCTCCCAGCCCCCCTCACATCTCACATCTCTCCCAGCCCCCTCACATCTCTCTCCCAGCCCCCTCTCATCTCACATATCTCCCAGCCCCCCTCACAAGTGGCGAATGGCGACAGGATTGCCCACCCTGGGTCTATATAAACAAGATTGCACAGATCTGGTCTGATAAGATAGTACCAAGAATATTTGTCTGCAAATAATAATAGTGCTTTGCCAAACCGCAGTTATAAAACTGTGTAATCCCTCTAGCATCAGACATGGCACTCATTTTCTTCATACCGAGTAGAGCGAGGTTGCCCATGTTCTGTTCATTTGTTATTTAATGTCACCTGGCCTTAGTAACTCATAGCCCTCAGTGCATATTATTACTTTGTGCTTGCAGTGCTTTCAAGGTTACAATCAACGACAAAAATATCCTTTGGAGGTATGCTACTAGTAGACGGAATACACTGTAACCCATCAGCTGGTTTAGTTCACACTACTATAACTATTATTCTGAATAAAAGAGATTGTGTGGGTTCAACTTCTGTTGCTATTGGGTCTGACACCATAAACCCATTCCTAAGGTGCCTTAGACTTGTCAACCCAATAACATTTGTGTTTGCTGTGGGAAGCAAGTGGAATCACCTACTGCCAAATGCAGAGTTTTATTTATTGTAAAATAACGTATTTCAATTTAATACTCTAGCACTCTGGCAGATGCACAGTGAATAGTTTTGTCCCTGTTCTGTTATACCATTGGCATTTTGGTGCATATCGTTGTCCAGTTCAAGCTTTGAGCATATACAAATGCTATTATTTACCTAGTGCTCTAAGTGTTTCTTATTTTGCTCATTCGAATGGTGTCTCTCTTATGAATGTTCTATGAAAATGCTTGGGCAGAGAAGGTGTTGATTCAAAATCGGTTTGGCTTTAGGGGAAAATATTATAGAACGTATTGGCCGCTGGGGTTCGAATAGATTTAAAAGTTATGCTAGGTTATAGATACGTTTTTATACTAAATATGTTTGCTGTAATTACGCAGAATTTCTTTATTTATGTATTATTTAGGTTCATTTGGTTCGTTGGAGATCCTTTAGTCCTATGCGCAAGTCCATAGAGATTATTTTTCCATCACTTAGAATTTTAAGGTGCTGAGAGAGATTTATTTAGACAGGTTGGAACCCATTTATCACAAATAGAAAATTATTTATGTAATTTAAAGGCTCAAAATGGTTTAGATATGCAAGGCCACTTTAAGGATAGCTACAGTAAATGTCCTTGCTGTGGAGGAATAGATGGCTCCCAGGGTGAGCCTTATAATGGATATATACCGTTGTTGGTTCTAAAATGAATGGGATTCATTTTCCCCTGCCCCCCTACACCCTCACCTTTTGTGCATTGGAGGATGGGGAGATTTGTCATAACTGATAGGATGGTAAATACTGTAAGTGCATACAAATATATCCATAAATACACAGGCTCCCCTATGGGAATAAAATAGGGGAGATAATAGAATGGCTGCCATGTGTATAAGGCTGACAGGACTGCATGGGGTTAGTAGTCCTAGATGGTGATATATAAGCCCTATCGTGATCCAGTGGGTATATGCATGACTAGGGTAATTGGGTGAGGTAGATGTTACAGTCCTTGGGTCCTCAGCAGACAGGTAGTGTAAAAAAATTATTATTATATGGTAGCCAGGGAGGCAAGTGTTAATGTATGGTTAAAGTATGCAGCAAAATGGGCAGTATTCCCCCGGGGTTGCAGGGGTTAATGCCCTTATAGAGGTCGTTAGTACACTTTGCCAGGTTTGTAGACCCCTAAATGTCAAAATTCCCTATGGGTTAATGATGTAATAACCCCGTTCTGTGGGATACCAGCGGAATCTCCCCTGGTATCACACAGAGAGACTAGCTCCCCTCTTTTAATAATATTTTTTTGTACACTACCTGTCCACTGAGGACCCAAGGACTGTAACATATACCTCACCCAATTACCCTAGTCATGCATATACCTGCTGGATCACTATAGGGCTTATATATCACCATCTAGGATTACTAACCCCACACAGTCCTGTCAGCCTTATACAGATGGCAGCCATCTCTTATCTCCCCTCTTTTATTTCCATAGGGGAGCACACCTTATGTAGCTTATATCCCAGGAGACACAGATAGTACTTTCGTATAATACTCCATTACTGGAGTATCAGTAATACTTTGCCACCTCGTGGCATTGCCAATTATACGGCTTCGGCGCGTCCTTATGATTGGATATAATTCATACCAGTGATTCTCCAAACTCGCAAACTACTAGAATATGCCCCTATCAATATTACAACAAACTAACAGCTTTGCACACGTTTCTGGATTAGGGCAAACTGATGCTCGGTTTCCTCCACATTTTTGAGTGTTATGAATGGATTTCTCATGGCCTCGATACAAATACAGAGGATATGGCCAAAGACAACCATTTAAAATGCATGAAAAACATGATTAGGTTGTTGTTTGCCTCACACTCCCCTATGCCCTGCTCCTTCATTTGTTAATTACCGTGGCTAGGTGACCATGAAGAATAGTTCTTGCTTACTGGGCAACTGCTCAAATGAAATCATTTTACAAATCATCTACCTTTATTTCAGTGCTGGAGGCACCACATTGCTATTGGTATTTAATCAGAAAAACCGCAGGTGGCGCTCTACGTTCAGTGATTACAATCTGTGATTAAGTGAATAAAATGGGAATACATTTTGGCTGAGAATTCAGCTTCCACAGCAGTGTAAAAGACAAGGGAAGGTGTGTGTGTGTGCGTGTGTGCGTGCGTGCGTGCGTGCGTAGTAATGCCCACAGAAGTGCAAGTGCAAAACTGAATAAATGTATACTCTGCTCCTCCACTCAAACCCCCAAAATAGAGACAAGTTCTCATTATCTCTATCAAACGAATTCTTCAAAAAACAAGGGAGTGGGGAACTGTATCCAGGGAGAAAAAGAAACTATATAGGGAAATATTGTATGTGCAAAATGATATCCACGCAGTGTGTTGCTCTCCAAATGTTATGTGAGTATAACACTTGGAGAGCAACACACAGCATGGATATCACCTTGCACATACAATATTGGTATTTCATGTCTTGCCTCCAGGAGATGGTGCACTGTATGTTTCTGTATTTATAAGTTGAGCTTACTGTTCCTTCCAGTTAATGTAAAAAGAACCTTATACAATTGTAACCTTAGGCTGAGCTCACACTGCCTGCTACGGCTGTGCGCTTCCATACGCGCCTCCGCCGTGCGCTCCGGAAGCCCAGCGATCTTTGCTTAAGCTGCAGGAGTTGGGTCGCGGTGGGGGGCGTGAACAAAATTCACCTTCAGATGGGGGATGGTGTGCAGCGGGGACCGGGGGGGGGGTGCAGCGGGGACCGGGGGGGTGCAGCGGGGACCGGGGGGGTGCAGCGGGAACCGGGGGGGTGGGGTGCTGCGGGGAACCGGGGGGGTGTGTTCGTGTCCCCAAAGCTAGTTTTATTTTATTTATTTATTTTAGTTTACCGTCCCCCGTCCCGTCCCCACTGCCATCCCCACGATTTCAGCAGCCAATCAATGTAAAACGTCTGGGCATTGATTGGCTGCTGAAACTGACGTCCCGCTGCTGCAGCCAGGAATCACACTTTCAAAAGACTCCAGCTACTGCAGCAGCGTGGACGCCGCACTTATCAGCCAATGGTAGTCTCAAGACTAAACACTACCATTGGCCGCCAGGGGTCGGTGACGAACACACGCACGCACGTGAGCACATCGTGAAGTGCGCTGTGTGAATGGGGCCTTACCCAGCTCCAAGGGAGGTCACATCAGTTCTACTATATACAGGGCAGTGCTCAGTCTCTCATATCTGTTCAGGGTGCTGGGTTGGTGCAGGTTGGGGGTGAATAAGCAGATAAAAAAATGATGGGCACCAGGATCTTTTGTAAAACATAAAAGGTGCTTTATTTGACACCTGTCTACAAGGCTTCACAGGTATTGACATACATCTCCTAAAGTAAACCCCTAATACTTACAGTTGACAGAATTCACTTGACAGAAACTCGTGGCAAAAAATAATACTCAGGACTTCATCCCCTGGTAGCTCCCACTCCAATGCTGGGGAGGTACTTATACTGGTTACCCATAGCCAGGCGTAAATTGTCAGTCTCTTTCATAAAGTTAGTAATGCCCCATATTGGATGGGCCTTTTATTAAATATACTTCAGGCTACAGGTTTAGCAACCCGCAAACTATGTACTGCCTACTTCATCATGTCTATGTGGTCAGAATTGCACTAGGGACTTTCCAGTGTGGCCAATACAAACATACACACAGAACCCCAAGAAGCTAATTTTGGGAACCCTTGAGCCCCCACAAAAATATATATATGTATATAAGTGTCAAAAGGGAGTATTGCTGAGTACGGCGGATGCATAAAACAAAGAACAAAAAGGCCCAATGCCACTTCCAATATGACAAAAATACACACTTACTATGCGAGAACTTCTCATTTAAAGTATGCTTCCTCCTTTTGAATAGTGGAACAATATCGGACCATTACTACTGGCGCTTACTTAAAAGGCACATTTCCTAACTGAAAACCACAAACGGTGACAGGACACTTCTTAATACAGTTAGCTATACATATGTAGCCAAGCCCCTTACCTCTGTAGGGAAGGGGACGGCCCGGTTACTTCGGCTGTCAGGGACACTGTGGGATGGCTGCATGCTGAGAGGAAGCTCCGTTTCTCCGGAGGCTCCATGGTGCCCCTGGCTAGCGGGGAACGCCATGACAGTTAGGCGCGCATGTGCAGAAGTGTCCCGACTTCCCAGCGGCGCACAGGAAGGTCGCGCATGCGCAGAGCATTCTGAGGTACGGCGGCCATCTACTGTAAGGATCCGCCGGGGAACTACATCTCCCAGGATCCCCTGGGGCAGCCGATCATGCAGACAGCACAGCCAATAGGGCTGCAGCAAACTACTGAAGGAGAGGATTGATACATTTGGCACACTTAGAGTACGAGGCGGCAGTTGGAGCCAGGACAGAGAAGGTAGGGTCTGGGTGTAAGTGGCACCCAGATTAGGCCTAGATCACCCCTTAGGTCCCAGATAGGCCCCATCTAACTTGTAGCTTGTGGCTTGTGGTTGCTTCAGGGAAGGCCCCTAGATAGGGAAGCTTCCCCATTTTACTGCATATTGTCAGGGATACAGGAAAGACGCTGTGTGGTGAATCGTGGCCTGTGGTTGTGGTCCAGACCACCACTACATTATTAGAAACTATTTTACAGGAGCACACTCCAGCGGGAAACCCCTCCAGAGACAACCGCCTATGGATCGGCACAGCAGAGGACCCAACAGATTGCAGTATGGGACCACGTCGCGGATTCGCGGACTCAGTTGCTCAGTTGGCCTGGTCTGGACTAAGTCCAGGGAGGTATTACATCCACGTACACCAACGGCCAAACACACTGTGGGTTGCGCTATCCCACACACATTCTTTGGGGAGGGACTGGTTTGTGGACACTAACTGTTTAACTGCCCAGGCACACCAGTACTTTGGGGGTTCCACTAGGGAGGTGTTACTGTGTGAGTGCGGCCTTGCAGGGCCTTTTTATTCCTGTGCTGCAGATTATATGTCAGAAAATACTGTTGTTATATACCCGTGTGTGTTTACTTCGTGGTTCTCCTCCCACTATGTTGGGATCCATCGCAGGTGGAAGCGCTGCACCGAGGCGAGCAAGATATCACCCCAGGCTCCCTGTTGCAGAGGCTCAGGCCTTCTGGTAGACACACAGGTAACGGCAGTACCGGTAGTCTCTTTAGTCAGGGGGAAAGAGAGCTACACATACAAACCTATACAAACCTCACAGTAAAGCCCCAGTCTTAACACTGAAGAACCCGTTTCCAGAACATTAGGTAAAGCTATATATACCTTTCTATCTCCCTATGGTGGCATCACTGGTGAAAAGACACAGTGGGGAGTGGCAATCCCTTCTACATTGGCATCCTACATCACATGATGGGGAGGAAAGAAACCTAAATGAGCCCACACAGTAAGCCATTTAAGTGATTAAGTCATTCTAAGTGGAAACTACACAATTCTAAAGTCTAACAGTGTTAGTGCATTTTAAAGACCTATCAGAACTTTGCAATACATGAAATGAAACATTGGCAGTAACAGCATTAAAATTTGATAGGTAGCACAGCACTTATCAAAAGCAGCTGCTTGCATGTGGTGCAGAACAGTTATTTTTGGCTTCACATTTGTCCCCCACTGTCAAGGACAAATCCTCTCTCTGTGCTTGTTTTTGCCTGTTTGTCAAGTGCTTGTAAAATTAACAAAAGTGTTGCACTTTTGCTGTATGTCTGAGCTGACCTTTTAAAACAATTACTTGTTCCTGTTTAACTCTTCTTCTGTCAAAGGATCTTGTAGGCGGACGCTCACAGAGGTATGCAAGGGAGACTGGTTATGGTGAAATTAAATAAAGCTTTTATTGTGCCTGTTTCCTTAACATCAGGAAACCATCCAAACAAGGGGAAAACAAAACTTCTATTCACTTGGGAGTATTTCTAGTGAAATACTATGCAATCCACAACTCCCTTTAGATAAGCATGTCTCCCAGCCCCAAACATATAGCATGAAATAAACAGATATAAAAAGTCTTGAAAATCAAAGTCTTATCTGTTAGCTGGGCTGCTGTAGGGGAAGCTTCTCTGCTCTCTTGGAACCGCACCCTTGTGTGCACAGGAAATATCAGGCTCCAGGTTAGAATCTTGTCCCCTTTTGTCTTGTGGTCAGCTTGTCGCTCAAGACATCTGTCCTTCCTTGTCGTCCTTTTCTTCGGGGTTTGTCAGCATTCAGGTTTAGAAGTGTCCCCTGTGTCTTGAAAGCAGCTCTGCTGTTTCTTCTGGCAGGGCTCAAGACATTGTCCCCATGTCAGTCTCACAAGTTGTGAGAGTCAAAGACAATCTCTGCTCTGTCTCCAAGTTCAGCTCAGGTGTGAGCTAAGGAGTCTCACTTCCTGTCTCAAAAGACAGGCTTTTCTAAGCAATCAGGCAGGTGGAGTTTGTCAATTGACTACCAGCAGTTAACCACCACACTGCTGGATTAGAGGCACATTTTCTGAACAGTGATAACTCCCCTGTTACAGATCTACTGTACAAAAATTTTCAACTCATTAACTTCTAAAACTCGTAACAAAATACAACTCGCCCCATACTACCCACAATAATGAGAAAAAGGCACAATCTGGAATCAAAAAGGCCACCACTCTATTATTATTATAACATTTTATATAAAATAATATAGAGGGCTGTTTGCCAGTCTGCCCTGTTAAAATGCCTAAATCCCAACCACAATAGTGTGGCTTATTACCCCCTAATGATCACTGTGTCCTTCTCACACAGTGGATTTAACTTGACCTCTGGAAGAATGATCCCTGACATTTTGGCCTCAGAGGTCATATAACCTCAATAACTATTACTCCGTACGTACGGAGACTATTATGGCAGGCACCAGAAATCCACAAGTGGTGACAATTAAAAAGAAAATGAACACATTAGATAATGTAGAGACATAACTTTGTACAGAATACATTTAAAAAAAATTGGGGTGGGTAAGGTGGGAAGTGCTCACAAAGGAAGGGATGCTGTGTATAATGGTCTCCGCCATGAAAATGTTTTTACATTATTTTCACAAATGTGCTGCCACACTGGATGTAATGGGAAGTTATACGTTATATAGTACTTGTGTAATAATAGTTAACCTTTGTGTAATTCCCATATGTACCTTGGTCCGAAAGGGGGACTCTGTGGGCTTGAATAAAGGAAAGGGGAAGATTTAAATCTTCAGCAGGGATAGTAGAAGGGGAGCACAGCTGAGAATGTGCCTGACATATAGAATTAAAAAGGAATAGGTTGGTCTTTAACGAAAAGGTAAAACTGTTAGAGACGGACTAGAGAGATTGTTAGAGGATGCTGGAGAGACAAGTCGTGACAGAGTAAGAGGAGAGTGTAAACTATGAAAAAGAGAGTAAAATAAACTGTAATGTGAAACTCCGTGAGAGATGAGGAGATGGAGAAACAACACACTGTAGGGGAGTATGAAAGCTCATCAGAAAGACCTGGCAGAATCGTAATTCAGTTGAGAAAGAGGTACAGGTTTAAAAAAAATCCAAGTATATGCCCCAACATCAAGTCACACAGACAATGAAGTTGAAGACCTACTGTACCACGAAATCAACCAATGTACAGAGGCGGCACATTTTATTTGAGTGCGGCTAGCTCCGCAAGCCTGGGGATGCCCCGGCATGCTAGCCGCACTCCCTCGGCGTGCCGCGCATCATCGACGCGCGGTCACGCGTCATCGGGTGCCTGCGCCCCCTGCACGTGCGTCCAGGGCTCCCCGAGGGAGCCCTGGTGTCCCGCGATGTGGGGGACGGCGGCAGGGGGTTCCGGGGGACCCGGCGGACCTGGCAGCGGGAGGGAGAAAGCCCCGATCGGAGGGCGCTCCTCCGTGTCTTCGGCGCGCGCCCGGCACCCTCTGGCGCGCGCCAGGTTACTGCTGCGGCCGAGAACGGGCAAATGCTCGAATAAACTCGGCCGCAGCAGTAACAAAAAAATAAATTGTCACGCCAAGATCATTATGGGAGATTTCAATAACAATATTGGTGCCCAGCATAAGGAAGAAGCATCAGATGGTAAGTATGGTTACAGCAACAGGAATGAACGTGGAGACAGATGGGTAGAATTTGCAGAATGTGAAAACTTCTACATCATGAAATCATTCTTCAAGAAAAATCAAAGTATCCAGTATCCTAAAGATGGACATGGAGTGGACCCAATGGAATCTGGAATGAAAGTGATTACACCCTAGGTAACAAGAAACATGATTGAGAACTGCACAGCCATTAACCGTTTTGACACAAGGAGTGATCACTAATTTCTTGGCTGCAACTTACACCTGAATGCAAAGATGGAAAGAAGAAAACTGATTAAAAAGAAGGCAAAAAACAATCAAAAACCTCAAGGATACCAGCAGAGAATTCCAACTGGAGCTGAAAAATCTATTCAGCTTTTTCTAAATACATGGAGACATTTTAACAAAAAATTATGAAGAACTTATGAAGAGCGTAGTTGAAAGCACAGGGTGAACTGGAGGAATCCCTACCAAAGAACAGGTTAAGAAAATATCAGATGAGACAAAGCATTTAATGAGGAGAGTACATGAAATGAAGTAATGCCAAGATGCAAGAACAAGAATTGAAAATGCAGAGCTGTGCAAGATGTTCAGGAGATGTATAACTGAAGATGTAAGAATTTAATTCGGATATGGTGAGGACGACTAATGAAGATAACAAAAGCTTACAAAACATGAGGCAGCGACTTGTGATTGGGAAGAAGCAAATCATTCCACTCACAAGATGACATATAGATCGACAATTAAAGGCTGTGCGCTTATCATAAAGAGAGTTGAGGAGTTCTACATGATGATGACACAGGACTTAATCCAGCAGAAGAAGGGGATGAGAAGGAACCAAGATGATGTACCATGCATGCTTCCAGAAGTGGCAAAGGCAATAAAGTCCACAATGAATATGATGGCTCATGTGGAAGATAGAATTACAATTTACATTTTGAAAGAAGCTGGGGAAGAAGTAGAGAAAATCCTTGCAAAACTCTTTACATGCTGCTTGCACAACAGGAAAATTCAAGAACAGTGGAGAAACCAACAGTTATTCTCATCCACAGTAAAAGAGACAAAGAAGACCAGGAGAACTACAGACCAATAAGTCTACTTCCAATTAATTGCCACATTTTATGAAAATGTGCTAATTTGCTGCAACACACCCTGGACTTGGCTGTGAGGATCGGGTTGTCACGCCGCTTTTGGCGCACTCCCCGCTTACCTCCCGCTACGACCGGGACTCCTCTCCCCCTCGCGCAACTCGCCAGCCATGGCTCCACCTGTGGGCTCTGCCCCTGCTCTGGTCGTGCATGCGTATCGCCATCACAGGCTCCTCCGCACCGCTCGTCTCCATCTCCTGTCATGTCAGGCAGCTCCCGCAGCACTACGACACGCGCGGACACCCGTTTCAAACCTAATAGTGCCAATCACTGGCGTGCGCAGCGCGCACGCAGCCACGAGCATGGAGGCACGTTCTAGCCTTGCAGCCCTGCCTCTCTTCTCTCTGAGATCCTCTTTGCACCTGCACTCTGCCTACCACAGCCCCTGCTTGACCCCCACCCCCACGCTGCATGTGCTCATTGGATGCTCTCACCTACGTATGCTCAGCTGTGCCACTGGCACTTTGGCTGAGCATATTTCTAGTTGTGTTGAACTCACCTCTTCTCTGCCTCCACAGTCTTGCCTTGTCTTGCTGCTTACCTTCCTGTGTACCGACCCGGCTTTCCATGACCATCCGCTCTTCTCCAGACCTGACCTCGGCATTCGGACAAACAACCATTCTACTCTCTCCAAACCTGACCTTGGCAACCGGACAACAACGACTCTACCCTTTCCAAACACGGCAATAGTACCTGCAACATTCCGCACCTCTCCTACTCTGAACTGGGCAAGTATATCGACCATCCAAACCTCTCCAACCCTGACCCGGCTACCCCGACCAAATCTACAATCCAGACGCGCCCTCGTGGCTGTGGGTGGCATTATATCCTTTCCCACCTCAGCACCGTGGTCCCACCTTGTTTATGGTGAGCACAGCTTGACATTGGCCCAGAATAGAGAACAAGTTGGATTGAAAAGGTTGAAACAGCTGTCTGTGAGTAGGTTGTACTAGCTATGCACTTGTATGTATGTATATCTTTATTTATAAAGTGCCATTAAAGTACAAAGCGCTTCACAGCAGTAATACACGTGACATAATCATATATATAACAAATAATACAAATAACACATAATGAGAATAAGTGCTTCAGACATAAAAGTAACATTTAGGATAAGGAGTCCCTCCCCCGAACAGCTTACAATCTAATTGGTATGTAGGAAGAACGTACAGAGACAGTAGGAGGGTGTTCTGGCACTTCTTTAACGCAAGCTGTGCAGAAAAGCTGTATAATACAGCATTTCAAAATGGACATGAAGCAAAAGGTGACCGTGTGCTCATTTGCATGTGTAGTGGGGTACCCCCTGGCTACTAAATCAACCCAATAGGCTGGCAGTAAACCCTGGTGTTCACAGGTTAGCCAGTAGTTATCATGGGGTTTTCCCCCTTCATCCTTTGGTGCTGCACTTCAGTGACAGCAGTGGGTGGCATATCCTGTTGTGGCTGGGCCAACAAGATGCCCACCCTCTGGTTGTACTTAAGGGCAGGACCATGGGCGTCCGCAGAATTTTTTTCAGGGGGGGGGGGCATAATTTTAACGGCCAGTGCCCGGCGTAAAAGTGGTGGTGAGTGCACTGTGGCGAGCGAGCCCGACCAGCATAAGGGAGGTTCTCCCCCCCCCCGTGAAAATTTATAAAAAAAAGAGTGGGCAAATGGTGCATTTTCAAGCAAATCTGAGAAAGCTTGAAGGTTAATAAAGCAATTGTGAAAGTGTAGTTATGACATCAAAAAAGAGCAGCTACTCAGGGTTGCAGGATCTGGTGGGTGCCTGGAGAACTTGCCATGTCACTCTGGCGCTTAAGTGCAGAAAGTCCAGCCGTACTACTACTTTTTAAGGCTGCTTCTCTGCGCAGGATCCTCCGACATGATGTGTGGTGTGTCAGGTGGGAGGCACAAGAAAAAGAAATGGGGATCATTAAATACTCTGCTCATCACTGGGCTGGCGGTATTGAATAAACTGTGCGTTGTAGATGAGCTGCAGGGAGTTGAAAAATCCCTTTAAAGTTCTCCTGCTGGGAGATCCAAGCTTTCCTTGCATAGTTATATTCGTAAGATGAGATTTGTGAACTTCAAATAACTCACCTACAATGCACTATTTATTGAATACAGCTCTGTATGCAGTAATAGAAACTTGAAAAAGGAAAAGTGTATGTGTGTGGCACACAGTGTGGGTGGGTATATATATTTCTAATCAAAAAAAGACCCTTCAGTACTGCAAAACCAACACTTTTTCAAAAAAGCAAGGAAAACAGAATGTTTTCTTTATGAAACCCTCACCCAATAGGGTTTCCCCTTGGTGGCATGCTTCATCATTGGGTCCATCCCATTCCGCTGCGGAACGGGGCGTGCTGCGACCTACGAGCTATGTGGGAGCACTTATTAGTATAACTGTACACACACACACAATAAATATATATATATATACACTGGCGACACACTTTATTCGAGCTCGGCTAGTCCCACGAATTCGGGTATACCCGGGTGTATTGAGGTTTGTGACTGTTTTCTGCCCGAGTGCATTGAGGTATTTTTCAGGCAGGGATTGAAGCATTTTATTCCCGCTGGCTGCAATACTGCACAGTATATATATATATATACTGCATTACAATTCATGAATTTATGCCATCTGGTAGACACGCGAAGCATTGCAGCCTATTAAATCCTAATCATTATAATTTAACAGATCAGCCGCCCGTCAGCCAGGCATGAACCAAGGCTGGGAAGGCAAACGCAACGGGGCTTGTCAGAGGTGAGGAGCGGCGCATTCCAGGTATCTGCCAGGTACATACTGGGTATTTGCTCGAATAAAGTGTGTCGGTGCAGTACTGTAGTGCCAGATTTCACTTGCCACAGCACTAGAATGCACCCACAGCAGCAGATTGCACCCAAAACACTTGCCACACAGCACCAGTTATAACCCCACAGCACTTGCCTTAGCATTGGATGGCATCCACATCATTCACCATATATAATCCCACATCGTCCACTCCCCCGTCTTTCTGAGTGCTTGCTTGCTTTCCCTCGTTTTTCACTGTCTGCTTCTCCTTGTTTTTTCAACAACACACAAGTCACAGCGCAGGGTTTTTTCTATCATGTGCTCCCTCTCTCCCCATCTTTCTTTTTTCCATCCATTGTAGCATCATGCTCCTTTGTCTTTCTTTTGCTGTATCTATTTTACTTTTACTCTCTCTCGCTGCTCTCTCACTCTCACCCTACCCCTGTCTTGCTTTTTCCATAATATTTCTCCATTCTCTCAGAATCTCTCACACTCTATTCAGCTCAGCTTAATAAATAGCCACCATGATGCATGTGGTGGCACTGGCACCCAGCGAAACGTTGTGTTGTCTTTGTACCCTAATTTTCAAATTGTTGCCAATTCCAAATGCTACCTCCTGCCCCTGAGGCAGCAAAACTACTGTAGTCTGTGGATTATTGGATTCAGATTTCAGAAGTAATTGCAGTCTACTCTGCAGAGTGTCGGGGCCGCCGGGGCCTATTTCGCAGAGAGAGTGCTGCTGCCTGCGTCTTCACTCTTCAGCAGACTCTCTGAACTGTGAGCCTGCGCAAATTGACGACGAGTCAGAGGAGACGGGAGCATGATGGGCGGGAGGCCGCGTGATGAATGTGGAGGTCAGAGTCGGACCAATCATAGCCTACCACTAGCTGCCTGCCGCGGCGCCAGGGGGACCCACCCACCTCCGTCCCGGTCCTCCTGGAGTCTGTTTTTGGCGTTTATAGCGCCGTTAACGTACTGTACGCAGTGGTGGGATTCAACATTTTTAGCAACAGGTTCTCTCTCACCAGGAGGGAGGGGGAAGAGAGAGGGGGGGGGAGAGAGAGCCGGGGAGGGGGGTGGGAGAGTGAGGGGGGGGAGAGAGAGTCAGGGGGGAGAAAGCCGGAGGGGGAAAGAGCCGGGGGGGAGAGAGTCGGGGGAGGAAGAGAGAGTCGGGGGGGAGAGAGAGATGGGAGGGGGGGAAGAGAGTGAGCCGGGGGAGATGTTTTGTGTTTATGTTTTAGTCAGTTGAACAGGACTGCACATGGGGGGGGAGGAAGAGTCCAGAGTCCACTTCACATCTCTCCCAGCCCCCTCACATCTCCCCCAGACCCCCTCACATCTCACCCAGCCCCTCTCACATCTCACCCAGTCCCCCTCACATCTCACCCAGCCCCCCCTTACATCTCTTTCAGCCCCCCTCACATCTCTGCCAGCCTCTCCTCACATCTCTGCCAGCCCCCCTCACATCTCTCTCAGCCCCCCCTCACATATCTCTCAGCCCCCCCCTCACATCTCTCCCAGACCCCCTCACATCTCACCCAGCCCCCTCACATCTCTCACAGCCCCCCTCACATCTCTCACAGTCCTACCCCCCCCCTCCATGCCTACCTGGGTGGACACAGGCACGGGAGGGCTCCCCCGGCTGAAAGAATTAGCCAGTAGTAGAATCTCTTGAATCAGAGCAGGAGAAAGCTGCATGTGGTGAGGAGCGCTCTATAGCAGCAGACAGGAAGTTCCGCGTCAGACTGCTAGATGGCGCACCTCCCCTGCAGTCCTGCTCTGACTCTCACTCAAGTGATTCTACAGTATTACCGGATAATATCCAGGGGGGGGGGGGCAAGTGCCCCCCCTTTCCCCCTCCTGCAGATGCCCATGGGCAGGACCACCCTAATGTTGGTTGGTTGTCCTTCCCCATGAGGAAGGCAGGTCACGACTGGGAGCCTATGATTGGGGCCTTCCCATGTGCTCTTCACTCCAGGAAGGAGTAGAGTGACTATACCTCTGCTAGGGAGCTAGGGAAGAGCTAGGATGACTGTGCGTGCACTAGGCCCATAGTGACTATGGACTATCTCCGGTGATAATTGAAAAAGAAGAGACTGTATTCCGGCAGGTGACTGCTGAGTACCTGTATTACTGCAATACGAGTAGTAATAAACCCGTTCCTGTTTTGCAATATACCCCCTGTCTGGTGTGTGATCTAACTGGGGGGAGAGTTACGATTCTACCGTGGGAGATCGCCTCCATATCCCTGGAGCCTATGGCAGATGGAGGCGCTGCACTGCTAAGTATTACGTGGGGTATGGACCCCAGAAGCCTGTTCCTGTGTTCCAAGGATACCGTGGATGACTCAGCCCTCTTGGTACCACAAATACCCAGTAATGTCCCTGATATGCGATTGGGGGGGAAGGTGGGGAAACACTGTTACACATGTCATCTCCCAGAATCCCTGGCTGCAGTGTAAGCACTGTATGCTTTGAGATAATGTTGAAAAGCGGGGTGGCAAACCTGTCTGAGACGTGAATGTGCTCACAAGTAATATTTTTATTTGCTGTATTTTAAAGACAAAGGTGACACCTAGTGACCAAAAGCATAAGTGTTTATAAAGAACGACATGTCCTTAAGCCACTATTTATTATATTGTACTGTAAACCTGTCTACCCAAGGATTTGGTGGCGGTTCCATCGGTGCAGTGGCACCCAGCCCTTACAGCGGCCCTGCGCTCTTCCCCACAACATTTAAACTGATTGCCGGGGGAAGAGCGTGGGGCCTATGTAAGTGCCTCTAACCTTCTCTCCAGTTTCTCCTCCTGAATCTTCTGATTGCGACAACACTTCGTAATGACAAAGCGACACCAAAGGCTGCCGCAACATCAAATGGCAACGCGATGCCATGCCGTCACATTGCCATGACAATGTGCCGTCGCAGAGATGAGCGGGAGGAGATGCCTGAGATGAGGTAAGAGGCCACGCGATCTCCCCTTGCACCGATCCCCACCAAATTACAAGCTGATCTCCTCTCCAGCACGGCCTTAGTGCTAAGCTGACCAAGAAATAACATCTGCCAATGCACTGAAGTTTAATATGACAAAGCAAACTTTTATTTCTCACATTCAAAAAGTTCTAAATATTCATTTTTAATTATGATGGAGCATAAAGTTTTAACAAACAATTGTATTGTGTTCAAGGTGCTTTGTCAAGGCATATACAGTAAACATTAGAGCAGTGGTGCGCAAACTAGGGGGCGCGGGATTTTTCTTGGGTGGGGGCGCGGGCCTAGGTAACATCCAGAATGTCTGGGACCTTAGACAAAAGAATGTAACTGCTGTATTACCACCTGCAGCAGCTAAAATAAAGAAGTCCCTGTTTTATATAACTCCTGCCTAAGTCTACAGTCTATTGGGGGGAGAGTATAACAGATTGGTTCCACTGCGGGGACTGTCTCCAGCCAAGCTGGAGCCTCCAGTGTATGGAAGTGTTGGCACCGGAGATGAATGAAGCCTAAGGCATCCAAAAGCCTGTCCTGTTATCCCCACACCATCACAGACCCTCAGATCTCCTGCAGCCTACAGGTACCATGCACCAACTCACCCCTTGTAGCCAGCCAATCTCCCAGAAGGGGGGAAAGCAGCGCTACATACAATAAATTGTTTTTATGGCCTGTTAACCCCTTGACCAGGCCTAGTTTTAGGACTGATAGAATCTAGAGATAAGAACATCCGTTTTGCAAGAGATGGGATTACATTATGGCTCTCCTGACACTCAAGTAAACAGAGTCCAATGCATATCAGGTAAATGCTGCACACTTAAAAAGAATAGTATAACCAATGATACAATTACCGGTGCTCCCGTGCTTGATCGATAGTCTGTGATCAATCCAATGCAGGTTGTAACTGAAGGAACACAGAGCACAAACGGATTTGAAGTAACTAAACTAATGTATTGAGCCAAACACTGTTTTTGGCTCAATAAATTAGTTTAGTTTATTCAAATCTGTACAATATACAAAATATATTAAATATGAATCCTGGACCTGACACCTATTCTGAAGTACTGTATAACATTTGGATATTTGTAATTGTTTCACGGAGACAAACGCAATACGGCCAAACACTTGTGGTTTAGGAGGTGGCCAGGGACAGATATCCATTTGTCCATTTGTCACTCAAATTTAGAAGCACACTGGTCAAAAGTAGTACTGTTACATTCAGCAAACTCACCCGGATCCATTGATATGACTCGCATGTGTCTAAATATTGGGAGAATTAAGTTATGAGTGTGTTATATATTCAGTGAGATTTAAACATTTATTTGTAGAGGAGGTATTTTTTCGAAGTCATAAGATTGTCAGCTAGGGCTGATTTACAACAGGGGTGGACTTATGAGGGGCGATTCAATAAGCAGTGATAAGTGGTTTAGTGGGTGATAAATGCCTTACAGAGTGCTACTGCCTGATCTGCTATACACAAAGCAGTAATAACAGTACAGTATCGCGCTATAATGGATTTTTATCGCCCATAAACAGCCAGAGGAAAAAAAAAAGTAATGTGATAGATTTTTTGGCCTATGATAAGTTTATTGGTGTATAAAAGCTAGCAAGATTTATGCACCAGCTAAAGTCGGGCACAAAAAAGATTGAGAGATGCATAAAAGCATGTTTATTTTTTTTTTCAGCACTGGTAATCCGAGGTCTTCCTAACTCCCAGATGACCAGCCAACTTGGATTGATGACCCCACGGTAACACCTCTACGAAACTGGGGGGGTACAAACAACTTGGATTTATGCGAGGGCGCAGGCCTAGGATCCTCCGTCCTCCACCTGTGCTTGCGATATCCATTGTAATAGAGCGGATGAAACTGCCAAAATAATCTGAGACGGTGGCCAGAGCCTCGTCAGTGAGAAGAGAAAATATGTAGGACACCCGGGCTCGGTGCGTGGTGAACGGTTGTAATTCAAATTGGGTAGAACATTGATTAAGAAATCAACTGCATGCCATAGGGTCCCAACCATACTATCAGGAGTCAGGATCCAAGGTTCTCTGATTGCTGGGAATAACGGAAGTGGTACCATAGCCGGATCTGCAGCCTTAAAGTCCAGCTTATGTGTGCCTATGTGGGTGACTAAGTCCTGCACCGCATCACACATCCGTGCCAGTTGTTGTTCGCGAAGGGCGAGGCGTTACTCATGATCCTAAGCAGTGATAATTTTGGTATGTCCCTTGATGTGCAAGTCCTGTTTAAAAGATTTACTCAGTGGCCTTAAGCAGTGATAATTTTAGTATGTTTGAATATCAAAAGGTGTTTTTTTTTTTTTTTCCCCCTCTCTTAACTATGTGCTGTTAATTGACCAACTGGAAAAAGCTGATTTATTGGGGCGGGGGGAGGGTCATGTGACTGCTTTAGATGTATAAAACACTTATTCCCCTTGCATTGGCAAGGAAGCATTGGCATCTTAAGAGTGACACATTTAAAGTGATCATTTTAAGTGATAAATATAGTTAGACTATAGTTTGACTAGAGGTGACTGGGGACTGCATCCTTTCTGCAAACTCTTTTACTCAAGACAACAAACGGTAAGCTATTCAGATCACACTATGATCCCATGCTTGCTAACCTGCCTATTTCAACCCCCCACCCCTTTACAACTTATTCACTGCAGTCTCTCCCAAAACTGACTGCACAATTACACTGAAACCCTGAATGACTCTAGCATTGCAATACAGCTAAACATTTGACAAGGAATAGGCACACACCTGCTGTTTAGTCTGCACACACTGACTCTGCTCACAACAGCTCCTTGCAGCACTGCCTACCTCTAGCATCATGAACCTGCTATGTATTTTAACTTTTTTCTTTCTCCTGGCCTCATGGAGATGTTACTCCCTCTATCCACTACAAACTCCTCCATCCTGGCCCACACCCAACATCACCATACACCCTGGACTACTCAAAAGCCTTTCACTATCTACTGAATGTTGGTGGAGAACTCTAAAAACCAGCACACCAACCACCTCTCAATCAAATGGCAAACATCACAAATCTACAACTTGCAAACAACTACCCAAATTTCTACTCATACTATTACTCTCTTTAGCAGGTGATATTGAACCTAATCCAGGTCCTCCCATTTCAGCTCTGTCCCATGCCCCTGAGAATTCCACCTTTAAATTCCAAAAAGGGCTATCTGTCGCCCATATAAACATCCAGAGCCTGCTGCCCAAACTGGACGAACTAAGGGCATGGTGCCTTATGCATAAACCCAAAGCCATGGTTCTTACAGAAACATGGCTATCCCCTAAAACCCCTGATGCAAATATCGCCATCCAGGGATACTCCATTTTTAGGAGAGATAGGTCAAAGAGAGGAGGAGGGGTGTTATTTTATATTGCAGACACATTACAATTTACACTGCTAAATTGCCCACCAAGCCCACCCTCTTTTGAAATTCTAGTTGGCAAAATCTGCCTTCCCTTTTCTAAGCAAATCTTGCTTACTGGTATCTACCACCCCCCTCAAGCCCCTCTACAATCCCTGACTGATATCACCCAATTTCCTGGCTCCATTTCCTCTCTGAATGAGGAGTGAGCTGCTAGTTCTTGGGGATTTCAACTTCAATTGGCTTGACCCTAAAAACCACAAAATCCAGATACAACTCAAGTCACTTAACCTATCGCAACTCATTTCCCAACCCACACAGATAAACCTGAAATCGCATAACCATTCCTTGCTAGACTGGATTCTCTCCTCAAACCCCAGCAGAATCCAATCCTCTGGCATCCTTCCTGATATTTTCAGTGACCATGCAATAGTGTACTGTGTAAGGAAAATTAAACCGCCCCATTCAAGCCCTAAAGTTCTCCTCACTAGAACATTTAAAAACTTTAACCCACAACAGTTTCTGGATGACCTTACCAACTGCCCATGGCACAGAATCGATTTAATTCCCGACCCTGATTCTGCGCTTGACTATTTCCAATCTGAGTTCTTAAAACTCTGCGATACCCATGCTTCACTACGCAAAATAAGGGTACGGGGGGCCCACCTTCCATGGGTTACACCTGACCTTATAGCACTCTACCAGTTCAGGGATGCCTTGTGGAAAAGCTACAAAGTAACTGGCACTACCAAGGATCTCAATCACTACAGATGCATGAGGAACATGTGCACAAGGCAAACAAGGCATGCAAAAGCACAATATTACTCTGACAATCTCCACCAAAATACATCAAACCCAGCTAACTTCTGGAAGGTTATCAACAATATATTCCAGCCTCCTAACCATCAACAGCCAAGTAATATCACTAAGGGGGATATTACTCTGACAATCCCTACTGACATTGCAAATGCATTCAATGATTACTTTGTGGCGTGTGCCACTAACTTATTAGCAAAACGCAGCCCAAACCACAAACCTGAATCTCATCCTAGGAGTACCCTATAATCCCACCCCCTCCCAACACTGCCCACAATTTTCAATTTGGCCCAGTATCTGAAGAGGAGATTATACAAGCGCTCCTCAAACTAAAACTAAGCAGTCAATGTGGACCTGACTTACTACAATCTAGGTTCCTACGACTTGCCAAACCAATTGCTTCCATAGTCAACTCTATCCTGTCTGCAGGCCATATCCCTAAGACCTGGAAAACTGCCAGAGTTGTCCCAATCTTCAAAAGTGGGGACAAAAACACTGTCTCAAACTACAGGCCAATCTCACTTCTCCCAATTCTATCTAAAGTCATGGAAAAATGTGTCCACTCCCAACTAAGCGATTTCTATACCAAAACAAATTTCCCTAGCCAATTCCAATCTGGCTTTCGTCCTAAACACTCCACTGTAACTACCCTGCTAAAAGTTTGCAATGAAATCCAGTGTGGAATGGAACGGGGACAACTCACTGGTGCAGTATTCCTAGATTTTGCAAAGGCTTTTGACACAGTTGATCATGCTATCCTGCTTAACAAACTCCAGAGCTCTGGAATAGGGAAGCATGCTTTAAACTGGTTTCAGTCCTACCTATCAGGAAGATCCCAACATGTGTCCATCTCAGGCTCTAACTCCAACCCCCTGGATATCACCTGTGGTGTCCCGCAAGGCTCTGTTCTGGGGCCCCTACTCTTCTCAGTGTTCATTAATGATCTTCCCACAGCTTGTAAGGAAGCCTCAATACACATGTATGCAGATGACACAATCCTATATGCACACAGCCATAGCCTCTCTGACCTTCAACACATACTTCAGTCTGACTTTTTGAGACTCGAAAACTGGATTTCTCAAAACAATCTGTTTTTAAACACTGACAAGACTGTAACACTGGTATTTGGGACCAAGACTAAATTTGTAAAGCTTCCAGTGACTGAGCTCCTGATTAGAACCAACGCTAACACCACCCTAACACCTGTCACTAGTTTTAAATACCTGGGCTTATGGTTTGACTCCCACTTAACATTCGGGATGCACATTGATACCCTGACAACCAAGACCTACGCCAAACTAGGGGTACTTTACAGGAACAAATCCTCCCTAAGTCTCCTGGTCAGAAAGCATATCGCACAGCAGATGCTAATGCCAATTATTGACTATGGAGACATAGTATATGGCTCGGCACCTCAAACCCACCTTAGTAAACTTGACACCCTCTACAATTCAATTTGTCGTTTTGTTCTCCAATGCAACTACAACACACATCACTGCGAAATGCTCAAAGAACTAGATTGGTCAACACTAGAGTCTAGGCGCAAAGTTCACCTTTCCTGTCTTGCCTTTAAATTCTTCATGGGCAAGCTACCCAGCTACCTGAACAAGTTCCTAACCCCTACCACTTGCAGCACTTATCACCTGAGATCAGACTCCAAAAGACTGTTCATGGTCCCAAGGCTCAACAAAGTATCCGGACGTTCCTCCTTTTCCTACCGTGCACCCCAAAACTGGAACAACCTACCAGAGACTCTCACATCCACCACCAGTCTAAATGCTTTCAAATCTAAGGCTGTCTCACATTTTAACCTGGTCTGTAACTGTTTCATATGCTCATAATATATATATTCTTTAACTGTGCACGCAATGTCTTGTATATAATGTATACCCTGTTCATTTATGTAACTGTACTTGTAACCACTCTGTGCCCAGGACATACTTGAAAACGAGAGGTAACTCTCAATGTATTACCTGGTAAAATATTTTATAAATAAATAAAATCCCCCAAGTACTGTTCTTGCAAGGTAATGGCTCATCCTATCTCAGCGAGGTCCATATTTGGGCCGCGCAAAATTTAACGATGCTCAAGCAGGAAGCAGACCCGCAAGACTGAGGTAGGAAGGTGAAAGAACCAACTTGAGCCAAGGGACAGAGTCCTGATAGAGTAGTGCATCGTAGGTCGAAGGTCAGGGCTGGCAGCAGAGTTGCGTAATGTGGATGCAGAGGTCGAGGCAGGCTGAAGACAAGGATAGATGAGGTACTTGTAGTGGTCGGGCGGGCTGAAGATAAGGATAGTCGAGGTATGTGAGCCGGGACTGGTAACATGGAAGATAATACTGTAGGTTGAAGCGTTTTGCATGAACTCAGCATGAACTGGAACTTCGCTCGGCAACTTACTGCTCAGAGGGTTGTCCTTTTAAAGGAAGTTGCCAGAGACAAAGATGGACGATTCGGCCACAGAGGGCGAGCAAGACCAAAATCCCGCACAGCAACCTGAAAACCCGGAAAGGATTTTGCCAAACCTCATAGGTTCACAATGATATGACTGCCGCTGACATGATTTAATCAAGTGGCTGCAGAGATGAGGATGTATACAACACTATACACGTATCAGGTTCACTTGTCCTCAAGCTCGGCATAGCTGGGAGCACATGGCACCTGGATTTAGCAAGGTATGATACTGTACAACGTTTAAAGCATATTCAGCAGGGCCTTGAGAGGGTAATATATTAATGGTACAATAGGGACCAAGCCTCATAAATAAATAAAATAGAAAAAAAAGTCAGTAGGTCTGGCAAGCTCTGAGCATGGAGTTTGGGTGGTTTTGATGTTTTTACATTTTGTTCTATTTTATTTAGTAATTTTTTGGGCAAGATGATGTCACATCCTTTTAAAAAAAATGGAAGATATCATTATGGTACTTCAACCAATCGAATTGGGGGGGGTGTACCATGTGATGCCTCACATAGTATATCTCATAATCCGATTGGTTGTAGTACCATGTGATGGCAGCCATTTATTTTAAAAAGATGAGACGTACCTCTGTAACGGGTACTCACCACAAACAAAATGTGACCGGGAGGATGAGATGGGGATGTTAGTGTAAACCGACCTCCAGCCGCGTGAGTGCATCCGGAGTGCAGAGTAATAGTCGTAAAGCCTGGTCAGGATTGGAGAAGTGAGGATAGTCATAATACTCGCCTCGGTCAGGGTTTGGAGAAGTCTGATGGTCATAGAGGGTAGCCGTGGTCCAGGGGCAGAGAAGGTAGAGGTCCAGATGCAAGCTGAGGTCCAGGTAGAGAGAAGTCGGGGGTCCAGGTACAAGCCAAGGTCAAAACACAGAGAGACAAGACAGGATCAAGAATGCACAAGGCAACAGGACAAGGCAGCAAATGCTTGAGGTAAGCACTACGTTCAGCAACGAATAAATATGCTCAGCCAATTTGCCAGAGGGCTGGCTGAGCATATAAAGGGCAGGTGACCAATGCGCAACTAGCAAACAGCTGCCAGAGATTAGGATGAAACGCCCACTCGTAAGCAGGCGCCCAATGGTAGAGCGGAGGCGGAGTGAGCCACAGGTGCTGGTGATCCTGGGTAGTGTGGAGTTAGGGATTAACCCCTCATGTGTTATTCATGACACGGCGCCGGTGCATGGTTTCCTGCAGGCGTGATGCGTCACCCATGTCATCACAGGACATGACAAAGGGGCGGAGCCTAAGCCCAAAACTGGAGATATCCCCCTGTCTGATGATGCGGCTACTGTGTGTAGCTTCTCTGGTCACAGCGCGTCACCCGTGTCATCACGGGACCTGTTGCGGAGGTGGGGCCTAACGCCAATCCTTACAACCTCCCTTTAAGATGGCATCACATCCTTTTAAATAAACTGTCACTTGGTACACCAGCCAATCAGATTGGGGGCGTACCATTTGACAAACAAGTCTGACATCACAAGCCTTATATAAGGCATTTTCCATCTCATTTGAGCTTAAGAAGTCGATGGGACAACATCCGCCCCATTGGATTACAAGTAAAGAAGATAGAAGAATGAACAACTCACTGGGGAGAAGTCACTTCAATCAAGATTTGATCACGGACTTCTTTGCATTGGTGTGAGGCTCGTGGAGAAACGCCACCGTCGGCGCACTCTTCACTCACCCGCATTGCCCCAGGCTACTCCGCTCCCGACATGCCGCTCGACCGCCGCCGCAACCCCACACGTGCGTGCACAGTGCCAGCCAAATAGGATTCCCCCTCGGTGCACATGCAGTTGCGCACAGAGGCGCGGTCACGCGCACGGGGGCGCGATCACACACAGTGTTACTCTGCACCTAGTCCTGCCTCCCTTCTCCATAGGTACTTCCTACTACTGCACTCTGCCCTATGGCAGCCCTCGCTGGAAGCACACCCCACGCTCCTGCTTTCCCATTGGACTTCCTTGCCTACTTATGCTCAGCTGTGCCACTGGCACTTTGGCTGAGCATAGAACCAGTTGCTGTTCTCATCACTCTCTGCCTCCCTAGTCCTGTCTTGTCTTTCAGTCCTTACCCTGTGTACCAAACCGGCTTCCTCCTCGACAACTCCGAACCTCTGGCACCAGACCTTGGCTCACGGCAATACGACCACCCCGCTCTCTCCGCTTCCGACCTTGGCATACGGTAATACGACTACGTTCCTCTCTCTAACCCCGGACTTGGCTAACAGTACCTTCTACTACCCATACCTCTCCTGCCCGGGCCCGGATATCCAGACTATTCTACACTCAAGACGTTCCCTCGTGGCTGTGGGTGTTGTATTATCCATTCCCACATCAGCACCAGGGTCCTGCCTCATTTGTGGTGAGCACAACGTGACAATTGGCTGTTGAGGATCATTGCGTCAAGGGTCAAGATTTGGTGCTCGCGTAGGATAGGGGTGAAGACATCAATGGTAAGAAAAACATTGATTGTATTTTATTTAATTGTGTATTTTTTTAATGTTCTCCATTGAATCCAATGTGTTTATCTGTGCCCCTTTCGGGCTATAGATAAACACAGTGACAAGAAATGCATTTTTTGGCAAATGCTTGTTTTTATTTAATTCTTATTTATTTTTGGTGCTTGTTTTCTTTATTGTGTATTTTTGGTGCTTGTTTTTTTTTTTAGGTGGCCCATTGACTGCCATAGTGGCAAATCATGCCAATATTATATGGGCATGGTGTACCACTATGCCAATCAATGGGGGTAGTTGCACTGGGGAGGGTGGTTAGGCATCCCGGGTGGGTAGCGGGAGAGGGGGTTAACCCCTTAATTTATATAGCGGTTACTAACCGCTAAGGTGATTAACAGGTTAGTGGCCATTAGTTAGTTAGGACGGTGATGAGGATGGCCTTCATCCTGGCAGAGGTAAGTAGAACTTTAATTTAATTTATGCTGGCGGCATAATGTTTTATTTTTAATGGGCAAATTAGTTATTATACATATCTGGATAATAGTAATGTTCCCCTTTATTGTACTGTATATGTTGTGGGGGGTTGTTGGGGGTACAGAAGGTGGGTAGTAGAGTTGTTGTATTTTAATGTTTCATGGTGGTAGAGGGATTGGATGAAGGGCGTTGTTGCTCCAAGAGTTGGTGGTTAGGCCTCTCGGTGGGTAGCGGGAGTGGTTAAACCCTTCATTACTATAGCAGTTACCACCGCTATGGTAGTGAAGGGGTTTACTCCTCCCACAACCTTCCCGGCAGGCCTCACCATCCACACCGGGGCAACTAACCCCTACACCCCCAACAAACCCGGTACTCAGGTTTAACCTCTTCATTGCTTTAGTGGCTAGCCACTAAGGTAATGAGGCTATTTTTAATACGCGTGTATGGGAACAGGGGGTCTCCAGAGCTGAACTGCATTGATTTTATCCCCGGGTGACCTCCTGCTTCCCGAGTTACAGGCCCCCGGTATGGGGTGCCGGTATCCCCCTGCAATGTTTAAATCTCCTGCGTCACATGCCTGGACATTTAAATGCACGTGAGATACCGGCACCCCATTCTGGGGCCTGTAACTCGGGAAGCAGGGGATCCCGGACCTAAAATTCATGTGGTTCTGTTCCAGAGACCCCCTTGCTAAAGTACACTGTTATTAAAATTAAAACACTGTGATTGCATGTGAGAGCTGTGCAGGGAGATGCAACTCTCTATGCAGCTCTTTCAGAACGCGGCCAGATCGTGCGGGGGAGAACTTTGAGAGAGGCTGAGATACCATCTCTTCTATCCCGTACGTATTGGCATTTTTCTACCTCGCGGTTTGAGACCTGTGGGAATGCTTTCAGATTCTCTCTGAATACCGTGATAACACAAATGACAAACCGTTCGATGGGGTCATGCCACACCGTTTGAGATAGCAGCTTTTATTGAAGATACTAGAATAAGGATTTTTATTATGGATTTTCAGCCTTGTCGTTACTTGTGACCTTCATTGAAAGAGAGTTACATTATTAACATAATGACTTATGAGCAAACCACAGTTATGTAGCGGGTACATATTTTTACGACTTTTGGTAAATGATCTGCAATAGTCTCAGTGGGGGGCAGATAAGAAAATAAATCTGGGCTTAAAAGTGCAGCTAATATTTAACAAATGTTAGCAAATACTTAAATGTGTATGCTGGGAAAAATGTAATATTGACTGACTGATTAGAGGTTAAGACTGCACTAAGTCAAGGGCTTTTTTAATGGGTTTCCAATGTGACTATTAAAGGTACAGACTAGTCGCAACAACATGAACATTTTATTTTAAGAGATAAATTGCAATGTCTTGTGCCTGGTGTAAATTCAACTCAAAACAATAATTTTTAAGCAATTTTCCAATGTAAGTTTGTACTTGTGGCAGTCAGAAAGTTGGAATAACATGCTTTTTATATTTCTTTTTTTAAATGTATAAATTAAGGAGGTGGGGAAAGTTAATTTGATGTAGACTGTGATACCTTTTAGTGCACGAACAGTAGTGTTTTTATATGAAGGTATAGTGTACCTTTGAAACCTCGTAGGCTTCTTTCTTCAAGTGTATTGTGGCACAGTTGGAACAAAGCATATATATCTTAAAGTGTGTAACGCTCGCGCTGCCCACATACAAGACAAGACCCCGGCACTGAGGAGGGAAGGTATAACACCACACACCCGCAGCAGCGGAGGCGTGCCTGGAAGGCGGATAGTTTAGCATAGCCGGGTCTGGGTTGGTATACTTGGCGAGTTCCGGGATTGGAGAAGACAGGATAGTAGGGGTCCGTAAGCCGTGATCTGGGATTGGAGAGAGCAGCGTAGTCCGCATGCCATGTTCAAGGCTAGGAGAGATCGCCAAAGTCGAGGGTATGCCAAAGTCCAAAATCCAGAAGGGTCCACAAACAAGCCAGTCGGTACACAAGAGGTTAACTGCAAAGGAGACAGAGCACTGCACAAACGAAGTGAGCTTCACGAGGCTACATAGGGTTATGCTGAGCAAAGCATGGGAGGAAGCAGGAAGTATTTCAAGGTAGGACAGACCAATGGGGACAGGGGGCAGAGCGGAGGCACGGCCCCAGCGGAGCTGGGATAGGCTGCAGGCAACAAGGCAGGGAGGAGAGACTTGCCACACAGCTGGGGATCGTTGCACGTCTTCGCGTGTGCGCGCCGCGCGCCGCATGCGGGAGGCGGGACCAGGTTCCGTGCGGCAGCTAGAAGAGGTGGGTTAAATAGCCAGTAGGTGGCGGCAGTTGGCGGGTAAGTGTACTTATCCTTGCCAGAAGGGGCTCCGAGCTTGGTAATGACCAGTGGGGCTTGGAGTGGCAAGTGGGCAGAGCTCATTTAAACATAAGTTCCAGGAGTCCACTCGCATCAACTACCGGTCATGTGGGCCTGGCTTGTGTGTCACGGGTCATCAGTTCAAGGACCTTTGATCTTTAATCCTATGAGCGAGCACTCCAGCCGGGGGTAAAATTTACCAAATTATTTAATGGTTAAATAAAAAGTCGCGGCCTTGTACTTCCAGGCCTTGTTTTTTCATTATTTCTGTGGGGATCTGGGTTACTTGGGGTAGAGGGGAGGGAGCTCCCTCTCCGTGTCCCGGGCCGTTCTTTGGACTGCATATAGTCAAGCAATCCCTATAAAATCAGGAATGGAATATGTGTGTAATAATATAAAAATATATTAGAAACTAATTGTAAAAGACAATGTCCACAGGTAATTCCTGTAAGAGGCACTTTTTATCTGTTTAGTGCAAACCTGCAACAATCCTGCTTGTGCGAGCCAAACAGAAACTTGGTCAAAGAGTTTCCAAGAAACAGATAATATCCCTAGTTCATTTTACAATTGACCACTCACTTTTGGCAAACACAAGCTATTCCAGATTAATTAAAAATTTGAAAGCAAGAGTATTTATGTTCTTTGACACACCTGGTGCAACTTTTCTGCCCCATAATTTCACTACATTTGCCTAATAAATAAACCTGAAATGTTGGAATGGTAACAAAGAGGTGTGAGCCAGCCACTACCAGTTAATTAAGTAATGTTTTAATTCTAAAAGGCCAATGATATGTTACGAGTGCAGTGCCACATAGTTGGCTAGTTACATTTCTTAGTGGGCCCCTGAATTTGGAAGTGTTTGTTAATTCTTTACCTTTATCCCACCCTGTCCTTATCAGAGAAAGAATAAAGATATGGGAAGGACAAGCTGACCCCAGTGACATCACACACAGGGGAGTAGCCAGAAGAATTCAAGCCCCTCCCAATGAAAAAAATGATTACAAATACAGTAGATGTCAGATTTGCATAAACAATATTCCAATCACAGAGATGAGACCCCCTAACCATGTCACTGGAATTAGTTCCCTTTGGTTCCACGAGTCATTGTCCTTTTAAAAGACATTTGCTACATGTAAGCTTCTTGTAAACATAATTATATTTGAATTCCTTTATGCTGCTTGTTCAAAGCAAGATTCATAATCCTCCGCATGTGACAACTAAATCTGTTGCTATGGAATTACAGCACAATTGTGGTGTTTAGGATGCTGAAGCTCAACGTGTTGTTTTAATCCCTCCGGGACCCATTCACCAATTAACCCATCCAGAAGATGACAATCTATACTAGGGAATAGGAAACAGGGGATGTCATGAGGAGACAACATGGGCATCAGATCATACCTTCAAAGATGATTGTGATTGCACTATATTGTGTGACAATCAGACACACTCTTTGTGAAGACCTCACATTCTTTCATAAGAGCGAGTCTTACATAAATGCAGCAATGCACTTCATTTTTTGAGGATTCTGAGCATAGCTATCCTGGCTTGTAACTACAATGTAGTACAACTTTCAACAATTCTGTTCAAATACCTATTTTACACGCATTAACCACCAGGTTTCAACTTAACACATCACAGCCATCAATTTATTGTTGCCTTAAATGTGACTACAACTTTAACCTAGGTTAAAGGGTAACGTACAATGGAGATTACTTTTGTGAGAGATTATCAGGAATAAATGTATGTTTAATATACTGACCTTAGACATGGAAGATCGTGATTGTGACACTGCGTAAAATCTAATTTCTGTTTGTTGTGCAACAAAAGCAAAATAAATCATCGGCTCTTTTGAAGAAAGATATATTGAATTTACACATAATACAAACAGCACAGTGTACTCCGAGTAAAACATCAAACTGAGGATAGTAGTAATTATTAACAAATCACTCACAAACTCTCCTGGAACAATACTCATTAACATAAAAATAGAATCTTTTTTGTTGTTGTTAGTGTTCAATTTGAGTTTGACAAATTCTTTGGCTAATAACTCTTCAGATTAAAAAAAAAATGCATGTCCTCATTGAGGCAGGTTTGGAACCTGTGGCTTGAAAAAATGTCTAAGTGTTGTGAGCTGAGTTAATGTCAATTGCAAGAGCATGTCAATTTGCAACAAGTTATTGCAGCTTTTAAAAGGTATTAAGAAGTATTGCCTCTATTTTTTTTTTAATCCGAATTCCCACACTTAACATCTAACTGTAAGCAAAGAAGGGTGGGTAGCCGTGTTGATCCTTTCATCCATGTACAGTAGTAACAGAGGGAGAGGAAGTAAGTGGTATGATGCCTGTTATTGGACCAACAAGTAGTTGATCAAGCTTCCGTTTTATGTTCGCTTTATGATTCGTTTTATGTTACAAGCTCTCCTCAAGGACCCTGAGAGGTTGGAAAGCTTGTAACATATCAACTACCTGTTGGTTCAATAAAATATATCATACCACCTACTCTCTCTCCCTCCTTTGTTAGTACATCTAACTGCAACAAAGTTTTACAATTTTCATGTAGTTTGACTGCAATATTTGAATACCCCACTAGATGTCGCTGGTCTCTTATATTTTGCCTCCGCTGCTGCTGCTGCTGCTGCTGCTGCTGCTGCTGCTGCTGCTGCTGCTGCTGCTGCTGCTGCTGCTGCTGCTGCTGGTTGCCACCTGCTTGGTCAAACGCATTTTTCAAAATTTTACTAAAAGATTTCTTTAAGTCTAAATCCTATAAGCAACTTTCTTTGTACCTCTGCAAACTATATATATTGATATGAATAGGTTTACATACTTTGTGGACCAATACAGGACTGCACTTAGAGTGTAAGCTCTTCAGGGCAGGACTCCTTTTCCTATTGTTATATGTCTGAAGCGCTTATTCCCATTGTTATTATGTCACGTGTATTGTAAAGTGTGATGTGCCTGGATGGCGCTATATAAATAAAGATATACCTACATACATGAAAAAGGTGAACACAGGACACTACCATTCAAAAGGCAAAACTACCCTCTAGCATACAAATATCTGAGGTACAGTAAAGATTTTCTGAAAGTATATATGTGCCAAGGAATTGAAACACGGGTAGCAGGTATTTGCCCACAACAATTCTAGCTGGACATATTTTATTAAAACAGTGTACATTTATGATTGGAAATATCAAGACCGCTAGTTTAAAATCTCTCATACTAACTCAGTGTAATCATGGACATCAATAATAAATATTATTGCCCTGAGTACACGGTTACCAAATATGTATAACTTGATCAGGGGTGGATTGTATTTACCTGCCGGCCCGGGCTATTCTTTGAAGAGGGGCCCTCATCCTGCAGTGCCGCAGCTTCATGTGACGGTGCACACCATCTGACATCATGTTGCCGTGGCAACGCGTTGTCATGTTACGTCGTGGCATCATTTGACATCGGGACGCCATGACAACATGACGCTGATGGAGGAGGGCTGCTCTGGAGATGGTAAGAACCCCCCTCCTTCAAAACACCACTAGTGTTCCTGCCAGTCCAGGTTCTCCCCAGCTCCCTCCTTCGGTCAGGCGAGGGAAAGTTTTGCAGGTGGTCAGGGAGCTGGGGAGCCACAGCACCAACACACCTGGACAGCCCTAATCGCCGGATAGGGCAATCCGACCATGACCTTGACATTGGATTGTAAGATCTTCGGAGAAGGGACTCTTTTTCCTAAGTGTTACTTTTATGTCTAGAGCACTTATTCCCTTTATATGTTATTTATATTATTTGTTATTTATATGATTGTCACGTGTATTACTGCTGTGACGCGCTATGTACATTAATGGTGCTATATAAATAAAGACACACACACTGGTTTGGCCAATAAAGGTCCCAAACATCCAAGATTGTTTATGGCTCTCCACTTCTACATTTTTGAGGCCTGAATGCAAAAGGTAAACACCATTATAGTGTAACGCCGTTGCTGCCCGCAGACCAGACCCGTCCCCTATGCTGAAGGGGGAGGTAGGAATACACGCACCCGCAGAAAAGGGAGCGTGTCCGGAGTGTGGTACTAAGCGTGGCCAGGCCAGATGTAAGTAACGTAGACAATACTTGCCGGTACCGGGTATAGGAGTAGAATAGAGATTGCCTTGCCAAGGTCAGGGAGCGGAGAGATGAGGAAGGTTGAAGTCCAAGGCGTGATCGTGGGATGCCAGAGTATACGTAGTCCAAGGAGAGCCAAAGTAGAGAGCCGAAGGGTGTAGTCGTACGAGCCATGTCAAAACCTGTAGTAACCGAGAGAATACCAAACACTGCCATACAGAGACTATGTCGAACGATGAGTGAGGGCTCAGAGATGCTAGATACGGCTGGGCTGACCAATCAGGGATGGGGCGGATCAGGAGGATTGCAGGGAGCCTCTCTGGATAGGTGTGGCTGACACAACCCAGGTGAGCACTGATAGCACTCCGATTACACCCGTGCGGTGTACGGGGCGGAGCCTTACAGCAGGAGTGGGTGCTGGGCGCGTGCTCTGTAAGCTGCGTGTGCACGCGACCAACATTGGAGGACACACGTGTGCGCGCGGGACGGAGGACCCGTGCCTGCCACTGAGAAGGAGCAGCGGAACCGCCGAGGGGAGGGACCTTGCGGCGACGGAGGTGCTGACGGCCTGTGGAGGCAGGTAAGCGGAGGTTGCGCTGCGCACCCCGAGTCTCCCTGAGGGTAGTCTGTGTGTTGCGTGGACGGCGCTGAGAAATCAGATTCCTAATTTACAGTATAGCCAGGATTAAATTATCCTCTTGCTAAAAAAATACCACCATGAAAGTATATATTTTCTGAAAGTATATACTACAAGGAATTCAAACATGGTCTTATATACTTTCCCCAAAATAAATTCTTGCTGGGAATCTTTATTGAAAATAGTGCCCATATCATGAACTTCAGACTTTGCATAAATATTTCTCTCACTTCCTTACTATAAATCAGGCCTGCTCAACTCGTAAAGTGAGAAGGGCCGAACTGCTCCAAGGAAAAAAAAATTGGGCCGCATGGGTAAAATCATCATCATCATCATCACCATCTCTCCTCCAGCACCTCATCATCATCATCCTCATATCTCCCCAAGAACCCCTCACTATCAACCTTTGTGATACTCCCCATCTATCTCTCATACCCCCATCTTTCCCCCTCACCCACACATAATACTCCCCCTCCACATCAAACACAGAATACCCCCCTGCACAACACACACATCACACCCCCTTCACCTCACATCCCTCTCCCCCCTTGCACCTCACATCGCTCTCCCCCCTTGCACCTCACATCACTCTCCCCCCTGCACCGCACCTCACATCACTCTCCCCCTGCACCTCACATCACTCTCCCCCATTGCACCTCACATCACTTTCCCCCATTGCACCTCACACCACTTTCCCCCATTGCACCTCACATCACTTTCCCCCCTTGCACCTGAAATCACCCCCCTTGCACCTGAAATCACCCCCATGCACCTCAAATCACCCCCCGATGCACCCCAATTCACCCACCCTTGTACCTCAAATCACCCCCCATGCACCTCAAATCACCCCCCTTGCACCTCAAATCACCCACCCTTGTACCTCAAATCACCCCCATGCACCTCAAATCACCCACCCTTGTACCTCAAATCACCCCCCATGCACCTCAAATCACCCACCCTTGTACCTCAAATCACCCCCCATGCACCTCAAATCACCCACCCTTGTACCTCAAATCACCCGCCTTGCACCTCAAATCACCTGCCTTGCACCTCAAATCACCCCCTTGTACCTCAAATCACCCCCATGCACCTCAAATCACCTGCCCTGCACCTCCCATCACCCATCACCCTCCCCCCCCTGCACCTCATATCACCCACTCCCCCCCTGCATCTCCCATCACCCATCACCCTCCCCCCTGCACCTCACATCACCCACAGGGCCGCCAACAGAAATCATGGGGCCTGGGACAAATGAAAGGAGCAGCCCCCCCCCCCCCGAACCCATAGCGCACCTACCACGAAAAAATATCTTTTAGCGCGCAACTTTTACTTAACTGTTTTCTTATTGTGATACAGAAAAAAACATTACAATGCAACCTGTTTATTTTTTATATTTTCAACAAAAGACATGTGACTCCTGCCTGGGTGGGTGAGTGACTGGGTGGGTGAATGACAGTTAGGTGAATGATGGTGGGTGAATGGCGGTTGGGTGAATGGCGGTGGGTGGGTGAATGACAGTGACTCATCTCTTCCACTCCCCGCATCTCCCCCTCCTCATCCCTTCCACACCCTGCATCTCCCCCTCCTCATCCACTCCCTGCATCTCCCCCTCCCCGCATCTCCCCCTCATCTCTTCCACTCCCCGCATCTCCCCCTCCTCATCTCTTCCACACCCTGCATCTCCCCCTCCTCATCCACTCCCTGCATCTCCCCCTCATCTCTTCCACTCCCCGCATCTCCCCCTCCTCATCTCTTCCACACCCTGCATCTCCCCCTCCTCATCCACACCCTGCATCTCCCCCTCATCTCTTCACTCCCTGCATCTCCCCCTCATCTCTTCCACTCCACGCATCTCCCCTTCCTCTTCCACTCCCTGCATCTCCCCATCATCTCTTCCACTCCCTGCATCTCCCCCTCATCTCTTCCACTCCCCCCATCTCCCCCTCCTCATCTCTCCCACTCCCCGCATCTCCCCCCTCTCCCCCCCTATCTCTCCCCCCCTCTCTCTCCTTCCCCCCCCCCATTTCTCCCTTCTCCCCCCTCTCTCCCTTCTCCCCCCTCTCTCTCCCTTCTCCCCCCTCTCTCCCTTCCCCCCCCCGCTCTCCCCTTCTGCCCCCTCTCCCTTCTCCCCCCTCTCTCCCCCTCTCTCCCTTCTCCCCCTTCTGCCTCCTCTCTCTCCCCCTTCTCCCCCCACCGTTCTCCCCCCTCTCTCTCCCCCTTCTCCCCCCACCACACCACTCTGTTCTCCCCACCCCACAGTAGCCAATTTGCCCCCCCCCTCACCAGCACAGCCCGATTTACACCCCCACCACCTGCAGCAGCTCGTTTTTCACTCCCCCCCCCTCCACAGCCCGCTTTTCACTCCCCCCCCCCACAGCCCGTTCTTCACTACCACCCACCCACCCCCCCCCCAGCCCGTTTTTCACTCCCACCCACCCCCAGCCCGTTTTTCACTCCCAACCCCCCCCCCCCCAGCCCGTTTATCACTCCCACCCACACCCAGCCCGTTTTTCACTCCCACCCACCCCCAGCCTGTTTTTCACTCCCAACCCCCCCCCCCCCCCCCAGCCCGTTTTTCACTCCCACCCACCCCCAGCCCATTTTCCTCTCCCACCCACCCCCAGCCCGTTTTCCACTCCCACCCACCCGCAGCCCGTTTTTTCACTCCCACCCACCCCCAGCCCGTTTTTCTTTTTTGCACATACACACCTTAGCTCAGCACATCCTCCCCGGTACTAAGCCCCGCCCCCATCATGCTCTGACCTCCAATCCCCTGCTTCTACTCTAAAGCCCGGCATCCTGCTATTGAAAAATAAAAAAATATGGCTGCCGCATGCTCCTCATGCTGCTGTTCTTGCGCACCACCACGGACTCTCGGGGGGGGGGGGATGGGCGGTGGAGAGAGAGCAAGAGGGGAGCGGAGGGGGTTGAGAGAGCGGAATCCCCGCCATTTTTTGAAAACTTTTTTTTTTTTTTCATTAATTAACAGGCGCCGGCCGGAGTCATCGCGGGCCGCACAGAGAGGTTGTTGTGCAGGCCTGCAGTATAAATCATGGAATAGAATGGCCACTTTGGACTGTATAGAATTATCCCCTTAAGTTTATCTTCCTTGGACACCTGAGGACCCTGATACCAAATATACATTTTGCAAGGTAGAACAGAAGAGGTGCTTGACAAGCCAAAACTATCCTCTAGCATACAAATACCTCCATAAACGAATATATTTTCTGAAAATACATTCCTTAAGGAATTTAGACATTCGTAACACGCTTCCCCAAAACATTTGTTAGCTGGGAATGTTTGTTTTAAACAGTGGTCTTGATATTCTTTTCTCATTATATTTCATTCATTATTTGGGGCAGAATTTGGGCACAAATAACTCAGTGGCACGATGAAGGTGAATTAGAACATTTTGCTAGGTGGATGACGTCACCTTATCCTCCGTATGGGAAAAGTCCTCTATCAAATTTAGAAATTAAGAGAATCCATAGTGTAAAACCTTTTACTGTAGTATAAAAAGATACAATACTCACACATTATACTCACAAATGTAAGTGTATAAATCGCCTTGGGAAATATTGATGTCACCCCGAGCCTGCGCCAGCTAGAGCTGCGGTGTCAGCGTCCTTCCGGGTCTCCATTCAGCGCTTCCAGTGCACTCCTTTATTGAAATTCAGATGGTCTACTAATGTTATCTGGATTCCACGGTGCTTCCTGGTTTACAGTCCCTCCGATCATCCTACGCGTTTCACAACTATCTCACAGCTTCCCCAGGATAGTATCTTTGATACTACAATAAAATGTTTTACTATGGATTCTCTTTCTCTTGATTTCTAACCTTGATAGAGGACTTTTGCCATACGGAAGATAAGATGAAGTCATCCAATTAAGAAAAGGTTCTAATCCACCTTCATCATGACCCTGAGATTTTTCACGCCCAAATTCTGCTTTGGATATTCTTCTAAAGACTCTTGGAAAGTCTGAATCTTTAGAGCTGCATCCAATCAAAAGAATCCAATCAAAAGGATGTAAAGTATTTTTCAACATTTATAAGTCTGTTCGAACTTCATTGGCATGTGAAGGATTTTGCACTTAATTTTCCTATTGCTATTAATTATTTGACATATATTTTTTTATATTACATAAAGCATATATTTACACACGGATATCTTCTCTCTACTCCTGTATCTAAAGCCCTCTCCCGCCTTAATCCCTTCTCTCTGACTGCCCACACCTCTGGAATGCCCTTTCACCCAATATCCGACTAGCACCCTCTCTATCCACCTTTGAGACCCACCTCCAAACACAACTGCTTAAGTAAGCATATGAGTAGCTCCATGGCTGATAATTAACACCCCATACATTAACCTTGGCCCCTTGCAGAGTGTCAAGGATTGGACTTCGGCTGAAGTGGATCCCAGTGGCAGGAACAGCAGGGAGCGTAGTAGGGTCACAAGCAGAGGTCGGCAACAAGGAGACTGGAACAGGATGATAGCAATAGCTAGCACAGCAGTAAACACAGGAACCTTGCAGAAGCTAAGGAACCAGTATAAACAGGTAAGGGAGGAAAAGGAAAGGGAGGTTTATATATGCAGGCTGAGAGGTGGAGCACAGGTGCAGAGGTGTCAGATATCAGGGTCTGGAATGTTCCTTAGTTTAGCAGCACCAATCCCGGTGGACAAGTATAGGTACTGCAGGCTAGAACAAGACATTGAGAGTGGCAGCAGTCCCGGTGGCCAAGCATGGGTACAGCAGGCTAGAGAATATGACACAGAGGCATTTACCAAAATTAGATTGTAAGCTCCTCAGAGCAGGGACTCCTTTTCCTAAATGTTACTTTTATGTCTGAAGCACTTCTACCCTTTGTGTTATTTATATCATTTTTTATTTATATGATTGTCACGTATTACTGCTGTGAAACGCTATGCACATTAATGCGCATATAAATAAAGACAGACATACATACACCAAAAGAAGTGAAAACATTGGTATTTTTTCATTGCCCAGAAGAATATATTTCAGAGAATCACCTTTTACTGCTAAGGATAGTTATCTACTTGGCCAATGTAATTTTCACACTTTTGCAATAAAAAATTTAACCCGTTATTTGTCAGTGTTGACATGTACTCTAGCAAACCATACGGCATATCAAAAGTTGAATTTTGAGTTGGTGTTGTTCCCATGTGCATATCTGTTCATGAAAACTCACCCATTCAATTAGAGTGTAAAACATAAGAAAAACTTTTTCAGACTTTGCAATGCAGTATATAATATGGCTATCCAAATTTTGTATGGATGAGCCCTATTACACACCATAAAATCTGCATTTTTCCTACTTTAAGAAAATATCAAATGCAATCCATTTTCATTTTGCTTAGTTACTGTTTTTACATGAAAAAGGGTAGTAGGTCCCAAAGTAGCATTACATAGATTTATGGACATAGACATAGACACAAGGTTTTTTTTTCTACTGTATACAATTTAGTCTTTATTTCTTTGCAGGCTCTATATCAGCTTGATCATCTCAGACAGATTCCTGTACTGGGGGCTCATTAGTACATTCTACTTTGTCGCTAGCCAGAGTCTTCTACTGCATGCTTCCCAGATGTGCCATATTCACAGTGCAGTTGCATTCGTTTTCCTAGCTCAAACTTCTGCTTTTTTTGCATCTTAACCTTCTGAACATACTGTATACATCATTGAAAGAATAGATGGATTGGCATGAATTTTCAATGTCTTTGGCTATGTTGTATGGTATAAGCTTGTCAGCAACATCCTTCAAGTCCTTTGTCTGCAATTCACGGGTCAAATGGGGATGCTAAAAGACAATTACACCACCTAAATTAGTAAGGAACCAACCAGGAGAGGGGCATTACTGGATATGGTAATATTAAATAATATAGAGGTAATTACAAATATTCAAATCAGGTCAAATTTGGGAAACTGTGATCATAACCTGTTCTTATTTGAAATAAATTGTCAAAAACCATACTACAGCCGAGGCCCCTTTTATTCTCCAACATCTCCGAATTTTTTCGGTGATTTTTTCCGAATGCCACGCACTTCACCCCGTTCATGCCGTGTTCATACCGCGTTCATACCGCATACAGTATATTAAATAATACGGGGGTCATGCGGTAAGCGGCGGAAAGACAGGCCTTTTTCCTGTCTGGGATTGATGCCGGGGGTCTCCAGAGCTGATACCCATTAATACCAGCACCGGAGCCCGCCGGCATGCATCCGAGGCAGGAAAAATGCATTTAAAGGCCACTTCATTACCTTAGCGGCTAACCGCTAAGGTAATGAAGGGGTTAACCAGCCGTGCCAGGTTTATTATGGGTAGCGGGGGTCGGTGAAGGGGATATTTGGCCCTTGGTGGCTGTTTAGAGCTTGTGGGGAGGTTGCGGGTGGACTTAACCACTTCATTACCTTAGCGGTTAATACCGCTACGGTCATGAAGGGGTTAAGCCCTCCCACTACCCACCCTCAAGTCCTAAACAACCACCGTTGGGGCTAATACCCCCTTCACCCACCCCCGCTACCCACAATTAAAAAAATACACACAGAACAGCCCCACACTAAATAAATAAATAAATAAATATATATACTGTATATATATATATATATATATATATATATATATTACAGACAAAGAATAGACTGCGCTCCTCAGGTGTAAGCTCAGACCAAATCCCAATTAGTTATATTAAGTGAATATAGCAAAGGTGATTGGCAAAGGTGGTGCAACAATATTATGGATGGTTGATTCACACTGATAAAAAAAAAAATACATACAATATGTTATAATAAAATGCTGAGTGCCAATGTTTAAAAAGCTGCTGTGAACACAAATATATGCCAATACCAATATAAAAATGTCAAATGTCGGTGGTAAAGACTTCTGCACAAATGAATCCCTCTTGGATGATATTCAATGGATGATGAATGAAAAAATGTATATAAAAAAATGACACTGAATGTGTCAAAAAATGAAAAAATGAAAATGAAAATATATATATAAAAAATAAAATAAAAATATATCAACCAAACCAAGGGTCCATGCTAGGATCTGGCTGCTCTCATCAAGGACCAACGAACTCCCAGAAATCTGTGAACAACAAAAAAGAAAGCGCCCGATCCAATATACAAATAAATGTGTAAGGGTTAACAAAAACATGCTCTAATAAAAATACCACTTCTCCATATCAGACACAGTCAAATAAAATCCTATTTCTGAAACAAATCAAATCTCATCTTCCAATCTAAAGCATCAAATGCCAATCAAAACATTGAATTTACATTGTGTACATGATGCATACAATCTATGCACCATGTACAAATCAATGTTAACAATAAAATATTCCAAACAAAATACCATTAATCCAAACAAGTATACTATTTAAACCAAGCAAGTCACCATAAATCAATTTTAGCATTCATTAATCACATCCAAAAACAATTTAAATACCATCCATAACAATTACACAATTAACTATTTCAATCGTTAAATAGAACAAGTTACTATCAGCCAAAATATAAGTACCAAAAAGAATACAATATACAAAAGCAAGCTCACCATGACCTAAAGTACACCATACAAGACCAAAAATGACATCTATCTAATTAGAAAATACATTACACACACATTTATGCATACAGTAGCAGCATAGCCAAAATCATTTTAAATACTGCAAAACAAGCTTTTCAAACAAAATAATTTCTTAGCCTGTATGTATACATCGACCTAGACATACATATATACATACAGTGGCAAGAAATGATCTTAAAAAAAAAAAAAACACATGTAAAAAAAAAAAAACATGTACAAGTTAAAAAAAAAAAATTCTTTTGTTCACTTACCATTACTTGACCCACTCATCGACTCCCGTTGAACAGCTTACTCTCGAACCAATCCACAGACAGGAACCCATAAAATAATAAACCATAAAATAATAAACCATAAAATAATAAAACACCACAATCCAAGGGTCTTCTATTTGTAATCCATCTTCATCTGTATTCTTCTTTCTTGTATCTACTTCCGCTCTCTTCCGGGGTCTTCTTCTCTTCTTCGGCCACACCCTGGTATTCTTTCTTCTGTAGGTGGTCCTTCCTCCTCGGCGCCTGCCTTCAAAATGAGACGACATAGGCTTTTATAGGCTTATGACGTCACATTGTCGTTATATGGTTCCCAAGGCCCTTTATTGGGACGTGAAAACCATGTGATTTTGGGGGGGTAAAATTAATTTTGATGACGTCATTTAAAGGCAATGATGCCAGCCAATCAGAATGGCTGTGCTTCAATTACCTTTAAGAGGACGTCATGAAAAGAAAGATGGCCGGCCTCACATGGTATGGTAGCCAATCATAGCATGGGAAATACATCCCAACTCTGATTGGTTCTAGTAGACCATGTGACAGAGGCTTGGGGGAGAACGGATGTGACGTCATTGAAAGCCTGTCACATGGTACTAGAGCCAATCAGAGTTGGGCTGTATTTCCCATGCTCTGATTGGCTACCGTACCATGTGAGGCTGGCCATCTTCTATTATGATGGGGTAAAACTGGAGAGTTGGGGGCGAAATGTGAAACGGAAGTGACGTCACGACTCCCCATCCCCCTCCCCCCACACGCCTGCTGTGACAGCCGCATGCCGCCGCTCCCTCCGCACAACCGCTGTGACATGCGGCGGCGGCGTATGCGGCGCCGCTCCTAATGGCTGCCATTCCTCCCACATGTCCGCCACCGCCGCTCCTAACTGCCGCCGCTGCCCGCGCCTGCTGACATGCCGCGCATGCGCGGTAGTCATGGCGACGCTCACGGACGCCACGGCTCGGAGACCTCCTTGCGCTGCCGGGGGAATGAGGAGGACGGCATTCCCCCTCCCCTCCTCCTCCTCCCCCGCTCAACATTTACTCACCGCCACCACAGCTCCTAACGAGCGCCGAGATCCTGCATTGGTGCGGCTGCGCCAAGCTGCTGCTGCTCTCCGCGGGGGCCCTCCACGTTAAGGAGTTCTCCAGCTTCGAGGCCGGTGCTGCCAACCAGCCGAAGGCTCTGTTCGTGGTGAGCTGCATGCTGTGGGGCCGCGCCCTGGACGTGGTGAGGGACATGGTGAGCCAGATCTCCTTCCAGTACTGCGTGCTGGTGACGGCGGTGAGCCCCGGGGAGGCCGAGGGGGCCACCAACAGCTGGAGGACCGGCTGTGCGAGTGGATGGGGAACATGAACTTCACGGCTGAGGTGATGTGGGCGCCGCTGCTGCTGGCCCCGATCTCCCCGCTCCTATTCCTGGCCCCGGCCTTCTCTTCTCTCTTCCCGCTGCTACTTGGCGGAGACCTTCAGGCTCTCAACTGCAGCTGGCTGGACAAGAAGAGGATCCCGGGGCTGGGGGACGTGGAGCTGCCCTCCTTGCCCCCCGAGCTACAGATTCACATTCGGAGCCTGGTTTCAGGACTCAACCACCTGATGGAGGGTATCGGGGTGAGAGAGGAGTGCTTCTCGGTGGGGCACCTGAGTAGGATCATTGCGGGGGAGCTGGCCAGCTATCCTCAGGCGAGAAACCGCAGGAAGCATACACTGACTGACACACACACACACACACTGACTTACACACATACACACACACACACTGATTGACACACATACACACACACACTGACTGACACACATACACACACACACTGACTGACACACATACACACACACACTGACTGACACACATACACACACTGACTGACACACATACTGACACACACACACACATACTGACACACACACACACACTGACTTACACACATACACACACACACACTGATTGACACACATACACACACACACTGACTGACACACACACACTGACTGACACACACACACTGACTGACACACACACACTGACTGACACACACACACTGACTGACACACACACTGACTGACACACACACTGACTGACACACATACTCACTGACTGACACACATACACACTCACTGACTGACACATACACACTCACTGACTGACACACATACACACTCACTCACTGACTGACACACATACACACTCACTCACTGACTGACACACACACACTCACTCACTGACTGACACACATACACACTCACTCACTGACACACATACACACTCACTCACTGACTGACACACATACACACTCACTCACTGACACACATACACACTCACTCACTGACTGACACACATACACACTCACTCACTGACTGACACACATACACATACACTGACTGACACACATACACTGACTGATACATACAGACTGACACACACACACCCCAGTGATGCGCCGAACAGCGCCCCCAAGTGATGTGCCTACTCCCCCCCCCCCCACCCTGTGAGCTGCCGAGCACCTCCCATGTCCCGTACCTCCGCTGGGGGGCTGGCTGCAGCAGGAAACACAGCCCACAGCTCTGCCGGGGGGAGGAGACTCAGACAGAGTCCCCCGTGTCCGCAGCTACGTCATGGTGGGGATAGGTCACCGAGAGAGACATACACACCACAGAGAGACACACACACACGCACACACTGACTGACACACGCAGACACACACACACACACACTGACTGACACACGCAGACATAAAGAATTCAGTTACTATAAATATAGATGTGCAAATAGCTAAAACATGCGGTCAAACTTTTGTGTTTTGGAAATGAAATTGTTTTGTGATTTTTAATTGAAAACATCACCATCACAAATAAAATTTCTGTGACAAAAAACAAAGAAGTTTCACTTACTATGCGCGTGCTCAGCACACACAGCTTTTTTTTTCCCTAAGTGTTATTGCGCTATCAATCCTATCGATCGGCAACTGATTGTTTAAACTGCAGCCTGGAAGAGCTGCATGGAGATGCTCTTTGCACGGCTCTTACAGGCAATTGTACAGTTTAAATATTAATTTTAATACTAGTGTGCGGGAGCAGGGGGACTCCTGAGCTGTGAAAAAAGAAACTTATCTAAAAAGTGGCGCTCTACATAAATCAATTAGCTAAACATAGTGATATAATAGTGATTGAAATAATCAAAAGGTGATACTTATACAAACACATAAACAGGTGCTGCTATGACCCGGTGAGGATTGCTCTGTCAGTCCTCGTAGTAGGAAGTAGGGATAATTCTCCGGGAAGCGCAGGGATATGTGGAATAAAAAATATATGTTGTGCAATATTGATGTGACAAATTTAAAGTAAATTGGCTGATCTATTGTAGATGTACTCACAAGTGTGAGAGGATTAAAGGCACGTAAAGGTATCTTTCCATAGTATGGATATCACACGGTAGTCAGGAAATCAGTCTTAACCCCATATAGACTCCAAGAGACATTGATTCCTGTTATCCTCTTGCTTGTTAGTTCTCCAGGTTTCTTAATCCTATCAAGTCTTCTGTAATCATTTTTTTCTGTAATCTGCCCAAATTCTCCTAACCTAGGAGAATTTGGGCAGATTACAGAAAAAAATGATTACAGAAGACTTGATAGGATTAAGAAACTTGGAGAATTTACAAGCAAGAGGATAACAGGAATCAATGTCTCTTGGAGTCTATATGGGGTTAAGACTGATTTCCTGACTACCGTGTGATATCCATACTATGGAAAGATGCCTTTACGTGCCTTTAATCCTCTCACACTTGTGAGTACATCTACAATAGATCAGCCAATTTACTTTAAATTTGTCACATCAATATTGCACAATATATATTTTTTATTCCACATATCCCTGCGCTTCCCGGTCTCCTGAGCTGAACCGCATTGATTTCAGCCTCGGGACCCCCTACTTCCCGAGATACAGGGGCGTATATCTCGGGAAGTAGGAGGTCCCCGGGGCTGAAATTACTGCGGTTCCGCTCAAGAGACCCCCTGCTCCCATACACTATTATTAAAAATCACATTAAAGCAGCTTCATTACCGTAGCGGCTAACCACTAAGGCAATGAAGGGGTTATGGTACAGTCGCTAGTTTATTGGGGGAGAGGGGGTGAGTGAAGGGGGTACTTTGCTCAGGGTGGGGGGTTAGGCCTACCGGGAAGGTTGCAGGAGGAGTTAACCGCTTCATTACCATATTACCAGTCTGCTGTCCTGGTTTGCTAGAGTATCTCACTACAGGAGTAATCCCTATGCTGTGGGGGTCCCTACAATACTCGGCTACAGTGAGGGACAGGCTGGGGCCTAGGGCTAAGGTTCTGGCCTAGTCCAGGAAGCTTAACTAGCTCCCTGGACACTACCTCCTCCTTCCATGGCTTCAGTTCAACTGCCACTAACAGTCCTCTGTCCTGCAAAGGAGATTCTCTTCTTAGAACCTTTCCTTCCTAGCCACGGAACCAGCTCCCTACAGAGGTACCCTGCTACATATATATTAACAAATAATCGGTTAACTGAGGAAGAAGTGCACAGACGGCTTGATAAAATTAAGGTAATAAAGCACCTGACCCCGATGGCATGCACCCAAGGGTACTTTAGGAGCTAAGCTGAGTAATAACAAAACCATTATATTTAATATTGAAGGACTCTATTTCCACAGGCTCGGTACCACAAGATTGGTGCATATATTTAAAAAGTTAGCTAGATCACAACCGGGTGATTACAGACCTGTAAGCCTGACTTCAACAGTGGGTAAGCTACTTGAAAGTTTAGTACAGCATCATATTCAGGAATACCTATTGGATAACAAAAATATTAGTAATAGTCAGCATGGATTTATGAAGGATAGGTCATGCGGAATTAACCTTATTAGTTGATTTGAGGGGTAAGTAGGAATTTAGACATGGGTAATGCAGTGGATGTGGCCAACTTAGATTTTACAGAGGCTTTTGATATGTTTCCACACAAGAGCTTATACTGGACACCTAACAAGCTCCTGTTGAACCCCCAAAATAACCACAAAATATATATAAGCATATGAATGTCACAGAGGAGTGCTACTGAGCATGGCAATATATATTTAAAACCAGAGACAGCACATAAAACACAGACAAAGCTCAGTTTTAGCACATCCAGTGAAAATCATACACGGTACAGTGCCTAAATATATATGTATAAATATCTATTAAGTAAAATGGTCTTTTAGTTTGACATTTTTGGCCAAAATTGTTGTAAGCCCCTGAGCCAACGTCACGGCAGACCACAATTCAGGGGTCCCTAACGCTAATATAAATTCTTAATAACCTGTGTAATAACAGGAAGAATGATTTATAGTAAATCTGTCAATATTAGTTGCAAAGTTCTAAGTCTGATTGAAGCCTTTATTAACCTGTACATTACCAGGAAAGGCACTCTGTATTAGAGATGTCACAACCATCCTGCAAGCAAACAAGTTCCCCTGTGTGGAAGATGCTATGGAGTGAGCCCTTAACCATTTAAATGTGGGAGGGGGTGAGCTTAAATTACGTAGGAGGTTGCCAACCTCCAATCAGCCAGGACTAACTGAAACACAATTGTAAAATATACTGGACACCTAACAAGCTCCTATTGAACCCCCAAAATAACCACAACATATATATAAGCATATGAATGTCACAGAGGAGTGCTACTGAGCATGGCAATATATATTTAAAACCAGAGACAGCACATAAAACACAGACAAAGCTCAGTTTTAGCACATCCAGTGAAAATCATACACGGTACAGTGCCTAAATATATATGTATAAATATCTATTAAGTAAAATGGTCTTTTAGTTTGACATTTTTGGCCAAAATTGTTGTAAGCCCCTGAGCCAACGTCACGGCAGACCACAATTCAGGGGTCCCTAACGCTAATATAAATTCTTAATAACCTGTGTAATAACAGGAAGAATGATTTATAGTAAATCTGTCAATATTAGTTGCAAAGTTCTAAGTCTGATTGAAGCCTTTATTAACCTGTACATTACCAGGAAAGGCACTCTGTATTAGAGAACTTGTTTGCTTGCAGGATGGTTGTGACATCTCTAATACAGAGTGTCTTTCCTGGTAATGTACAGGTTAATAAAGGCTTCAATCAGACTTAGAACTTTGCAACTAATATTGACAGATTTACTATAAATCATTCTTCCTGTTATTACACAGTTTATTAAGAATTTATATTAGCGTTAGGGACCCCTGAATTGTGGTCTGCCGTGACGTTGGCTCAGGGGCTTACAACAATTTTGGCCAAAAATGTCAAACTAAAAGACCATTTTACTTAATAGATATTTATACATATATATTTAGGCACTGTACCGTGTATGATTTTCACTGGATGTGCTAAAACTGAGCTTTGTCTGTGTTTTATGTGCTGTCTCTGGTTTTAAATATATATTGCCATGCTCAGTAGCACTCCTCTGTGACATTCATATGCTTATATATATGTTGTGGTTATTTTGGGGGTTCAATAGGAGCTTGTTAGGTGTCCAGTATATTTTACAATTGTGTTTCAGCTAGTCCTGGCTGATTGGAGGTTGGCAACCTCCTACTTAATTTAAGCTCACCCCCTCCCACATTTAAATGGTTAAGGGCTCACTCCATAGCATCTTCCACACAGGGGAACTTGTTTGCTTGCAGGATGGTTGTGACATTTCTAATACAGAGTGCCTTTCCTGGTAATGTACAGGTTAATAAAGGCTTCAATCAGACTTAGAACTTTGCAACTAATATTGACAGATTTACTATAAATCATTCTTCCTGTTATTACACAGGTTATTAAGAATTTATATTAGCGTTAGGGACCCCTGAATTGTGGTCTGCCGTGACGTTGGCTCAGGGGCTTACAACAATTTTGGCCAAAAATGTCAAACTAAAAGACCATTTTACTTAATAGATATTTATACATATATATTTAGGCACTGTACCGTGTATGATTTTCACTGGATGTGCTAAAACTGAGCTTTGTCTGTGTTTTATGTGCTGTCTCTGGTTTTAAACACACAAGAGCTTAGTTTACAAAATAAAGGAAATTGGTTTTGGTAAAAAAATATTTGTACCTGCATTGAAAACTGGTTTAAGGATAGACAACAGAGAGTTGTTATAAATGGAACTGTTTCAGGTTGTAAATAGAGTACCTCAAGGTTTGGTACTGGGTTTTTTTTACTGTTTTTCACTGTTTTACTGTTGTACTGTTTTTTAACTTGTAAATAATTGTAAGGAATCGGGGGCCACGTCCCTTGCGGCATGACCCCTCCTTACCCACTACCAGTACTGCAGCGGCTGCTGCCCATACCCCCGTCGCTACCCATGCCGCCGCCCAGCGCATACCTTGAACTCCGCCATGGCCACCATCTTGGATTCTGGCGCTGGTGTTACAGAGCGTGCGCTTCAAGGATTTATAGCGCGGCCATTATGCCTGTCTCCGCCCCCCGCTCGGCGTGGGAGTCTTCACCATGTGTCCAGCACTCTCAGTTGTGCTCTACTACTTCCTGGTCTCTCAGCCACTCACGCGCAGCTCCTCAACACGCCCCCGCCATGCCCCTCGTCCGGATTGGTCACTGCCACTTTAAATATCCTGCTTTGCTTTCACTTCCTTGCTCTGCATAGCTCCTTGCTACCTGTGTTGCCTGGAACCTACGTCGTGCTCTCTTTGTGTTTATTTCCTACAGCTATTGACCCGGCTTGTCTGAATACCCCCTCTGGCTCCTGAACTCAGCTTTCCTACTGACTACTCTAACCTCTAAGACCCTCGGACTCAGCTACGGATTTTAACAACGGAACTTTCTATATCCTCGGACTCGGCAAGTACTTGACCATTCTTTATCTACATTCAGGCCCGGCCACACTTCTACGCCACATCCCGGAAACGCCCCCTGTGCTGTCGGTGCGTATACTCTACATCCCACCTCAGTACAGGGGACTGGTCTGGTCTGCGGGCTGCACAGCGTGACATTATGCAGAGCCCAAATGCAGACCTGGCTGAGGTGGGCCAACTACTTACGACCCTTGTGCAATGCATCCAAGCTTTGGGACCGCAGATTACCGCTTTGATTCAACAGCTATCCACTCTCTCACTACAGCCCACTCCACCACCAGCTGCAGCCACACCTGGAAGCGATTGACCTTCGGAACTCAGAATCCCTACGCCTCAAGCATATGTGGGTGACCCTCTGGCCTGTCGAGGTTTTTGAACCAGTGTGAAATTCAGTTTGAAATATCTCCAAGCCTCTTTCCTACCGGACGTACCAAGGTAGCCTATGTTTATGCTCTCTTAACAAGGGATGCCTTGACCTAGGGCTTCTCCCATCTGGGAACTGCGTCCGGAGATCTCCTCGTATTACCAGCTCTTCCGCCAAGAATTCCAGCAGGTATTTGATATTCCTGCTCGCAGGGACACTGCTGCCTCTTCTCTAGTTCATTTGTCTCAGGGTCATAGGTCCGTAGCCAAATATGCACTGGAATTCCGGATTATCGCAGCAGAAACTCGTTGGAACGAAGAGGCACTTACTGATGTATTTTGGCAAGATTTGTCCGAATCTGTAAAGAATGAACTTGCAGTCCAGCCCCGACCCCAAGCAGTGGAGGATTTGATCGCACAGTGCATACACGTGGATCAGCGCCTTCAGGAGCGACGTCATGAACGCCAACGTCCCAGGTTCGTGCCTTCTGACCCTCCTTATTTAGGGCCTCCTCCGGCTATTTGGCCTGTTTCTTAAGCTGTGGAACCCATGCAGTCAGCGGATCCGTACTCCCGACAGGAGGGCCGAGAGGGTTCGCCGCCAGAATGAGGGCCTATGCTATTATTGTGGATCACCAGATCATGTGGTACATTTTTGTCCTTTGAGGCCCAAGGAACAAACGGGACCAGCCACGCTAGAGGGACTTACCCTCAGATCACTTTCTTCTCACTCCCTCTCTAAAGAGGCACTCCCTAAAAGGATTATGCTCCCAGTTTTGCTTGAGGGCCTGAATTTTCGTGTAACTACTGCTGCTTTTCTCGATTCAGGCTCTGGTGGTAATTTTGTGGACCAAGAGTTCGCAACCCGTAACAAGATTTCTCTTATCTCCAAGAAAGCACCAATTGGACTCAAGGCTATTGATGGACGTCCTTTGCAACCAGCTTTCATCATGTTAGAGACTCTTCCTCTCACTTTATCTGCCGGTACTCACACCGAGATAATCTCTTTTGACGTAATACACTCTCCTGATGTTTCAGTTATCCTAGGGTTACCTTGGTTACAGCATCACAACCCACGCATAGATTGGAGGGACTGCAAACCGATTCAATGGGAGCCAGAAACAGACACCTTATCCTCGCTGGTCATAGCTCCTGCCACAGTTATCGCGGGAATGGAAACGCCTTCTGATAGCAACTCCACTCTTCCCGAAGTATATGCTGATTTCATCTATGTTTTCAATAAGTCTCAGTCAGAGGTCCTGCCTCCTCATAGACCCTATGATTGTCCCATTGATCTGGTCCCTGGTGCCGTCCTGCCAAAGTCTAAGTCATACCCCTTTTCTCTCCCAGAGACTGAATCTATGGCAACCTACATCAAAGAGAATCTTGAGAAGGAATTCATTCGCAACTCTTCGTCTCCCGCTGGTGCCGGTTTCTTTTTTGTGAAGAAAAATTATGGATCCCTGATACCATGCATTGACTACCGGGGCCTCAATCTCATTACTGTCAAAAAACGGTATCCCCTGCCTCTGATTTCGGAACTGTTTGATAGGCTTCAAGGGGCCCAAAAAATTTCCAAGCTAGACCTCCGAGGAGCATACACCTCATACGTATTCAAGAAGGCGATGAATGGAAAACCGCCGTCAATACAAGAAGCGGACACTACGAGTATCTCATGATGCCATTTGGTTTATGCAATGCTCCTGCTGTCTTTCAGGATTTTATGAATGATGTCTTCCGCGATGTCCTCAATTCCTTTGTAATTATTTACCTTGACGATATTCTAATTTTTTCTGGGAATCTTCAAGATCATGTCCAGCATACTAGACTTGTCCTCTCTCGTCTTCGTGTCAATAATCTCTACGCAAAGCTCGAGAAATGTATTTTTCATCAGTCTTCTACTGCCTTCTTAGGCAATATCATTTTGGATAAAGGATTTTCGATGGACCCAGAAAAACTTAAGGCTGTTTTGGATTGGCCCCTGCCCAATTCTCTTAAGGCCATTCAGCGTTTTTTGGGCTTTTCCAATTACTATAGAAAATTCATCCGGAATTTTTCTACCACTGTGGCTCCCATCACTGCACTTACTAAGAAGGGAGTTGACCCATCTGTGTGGCCTCCGGAGGCAGTCACCGCCTTTGAAACCTTGAAGCAAGCTTTTGTTTCGCCACCCATCCTTCGTCATCCTGATACTAGTCTTCCGTTTACATTAGAAGTGGACGTCTCTGATTGTGGTGCGGCTGCCATTCTCTCCCAGAGACTCTCCCCTCAAGATAAATTGCACCCATGTGGATTTTTTTCGAAAAAGTTCTCCCCTGCTGAAAAGAACTATGATGTCGGCAATAGAGAACTCCTAGCCATCAAGATGGCTTTACAGGAGTGGCGACACCTCCTGGAAGGCTCCCGTGAACCAAATGCTATTTTGACAGATCATAAGAATCTTCTCTATATCGAAAGTGCACGGCATCTATGATCTCGTCAAGCCCGCTCGGCACTTTTTTTCCCAAGATTTAATTATACTCTATCGTACATCCCCAGCACAAAGAACATAAAAACTGATGCCTTGTCCAGACAATTTTCCCCTGAGGAAAAATCCGAAGAAATCCCAGAAACAATTGTACCTTCGAAATGCATAGTCTCCGCCAACTCTTTTGATATTCTTGAAAAGATCGTAGATGCCCAGTCACAGATTCTGAGTGGTCTAGAGGTACCGGAAGGAACCCTTTATGCTGCCCCCAAGTTTCGTCAGAAGATCTTAGAATAGGGTCACTCCGTCCCGTCAGCCGGCCATCCTGGCTTCAAGAGAACTTTGGATCTCATTACGCGCACCTTTTGGTGGCCTAATATGGCAAAACTCATTCACGAATTTACTCGCGTTTGTCCAGTTTGTGCACAGAACAAGACTCTTCAACAAAAGCCTTCCAGGTTACTCATGCCTCTTCCAGTACCTGATCGTCCATGGTCGCATATTTCGATGGATTTTATTGTAGATCTTCCGCCCTCCAGAGGTATGACTACAATTTTGGTCATAGTAGACCGATTTTCGAAACAGGCCCATTTTGTTCCCCTCAAGGGTCTTCCCTCCTCTCCCACCCTGGCAGATATTTTTACCAAAGAAGTGTTTCGTATCCACGGGATCCCTACGTCCATAGTTTCTGACCGAGGATCGCAATTCATATCGAGGCTTTGGCGTGCTTTCTCCAAGAGGATTGGTATGGCCTTATCCTTCTCTTCAGGCTATCATCCCGAAACTAATGGGCAAACTGAGAGACTTAATCAAAGCCTTGAACAGTATCTACGATGCTTTATTTCTGATACCCAAGATAATTGGGTTGATCTGTTACCATGGGCGGAATTTGCTTCCAATTCTCTACGTAATGAATCTACGTGAATTACGGCTATCATCCAAGTCGGCTTCCAATCTCCAACACTCCCTCAGGAGTGCCAGCAGCTGATGAACGGGTAACCACGCAACAGAACTCATGGATCAAGATCCAATCTGCACTCCTTAGTGCAGCTCAGAGGTTCAAGTCTCAAGCAGATCGTCGTCATCAACAGGCTCCCAATTACAAGCCCGGAAACCGAGTGTGGCTTTCAGCAAAGAATATCAGACTGAAGACTCCTACCCCGAAAACGGCGTCTAGGTTTTTGGGGCCTTTCTTGATTCAGGAACAAATCAATCCTGCCACGCTCCGTTTACAGTTGCCTCCATCCATGAACATTCCCAACGCGTTCCATATATCTTTGCTCAAACCTTTCGTTCAGAGCAATCGTTTCCCTGCAAAAGCCCGTAAACCCAACACTGTTACGGTCCAAGGACACTCAGAATTTGAGGTGCAGTCCATCGTGGATTCCCATATATCCAGGGGAAAAGTACAGTTCCTTGTACATTGGAAGGGCTATGGTCCAGAAAGCGTTCCTGGATATCAAGGGAAGACATTCATGCTCCAGCTCTACTCAATCGCTTCCACAAGAAATTTCCACAGAAGCCTTGGATGGATCGTCCTGAGGTCGATCCTGAAGGGGGGTGTACTGTAAGAAATCGGGGGCCACGTCCCTTGCTGCGTGACCCCTCCTTACCAACTACCAGTATTGCAGCGGCTGCTGCCCATGCCCCCCATCGCTACCTATGCCGCCGCCCAGCGCATACCTTGAACTCCGCCGTGGCCATCATCTTGGATTCTGGCGCTGGTGTTACAGAGCCCGCGCTTCCTTCAAGGATTTATAGCATGACCATTATGCCTGTCTCTGCCCCCCACTTGGCGTGGGAGTCTTCACCATGTCTCCAGCACTCTCAGCTGTGCTCTACTACTTCCTGGTCTCTCAGCCACTCACGAGCAGCTCCTCAACACGCCCCCGCCATGCCCCTCGTCCGGATTGGTCACTGCCACTTTAAATATCCTGCTTTGCTTTCACTTCCTTGCTCTGCATAGCTCCTTGCTACCTGTGTTGCCTGGAACCTGTGTCGTGCTCTCTTTGTGTTTATTTCCTACAGCTATTGACCCGGCTTGTCTGAATACCCCCTCTGGCTCCTGAACTCGGCTTTCCTACTGACTACTCTAACCTCTAAAAACCTCGGACTCAGCTACGGATTTTGACTACGGAGCTTTCTATATCTTCAGACTCGGCAAGTACTTGACCATTCTTTATCTACATTCAGGCCTGGCCACGCTTCTCCGCCACATCCAGGACACGCCCCCTGTGCTGTTGGTGCGTATACTCTACATCCCACCTCAGTACAGGGGACTGGTCTGGTCTGCGGGCTGCACTGTGTGACAATAATGACCTCGAAGTTGGCATAGAGAGCAAAGTCTCCATCTCCCGGGTGTCTGGGTGCCCTCGGGTGGTTCCCATGGAGGTTATGGGGCCCTCGGGTGGTTCCCATGGGTGTCTAGGGCCCTCGAGTGGTCCCTGTGGGTTCCGTGGGGCCCCCACAGCTGTGGGGCACCCGGTTCTTCCTCGCAGGTATCCCCCGTGGGTCCTCAGATGGTACCCGTGGGCGTTCGGGGGTCCTCGGGTGGATCCCGTGGGCATCCGGGGGTCCTCGGGTGGTCCCTGTGGGTCCCCGCAGGCCTGCAATACCAATCCTGTATGTCAAAAAATAAAACATGGCCTACATTTCAATAAATCCAGATCCCCCCACCACCACCACCACCAAAACACATACAGTAGAGTAATGTGCAAAATAACTATTATCCAGATATGGATAATAGATTATTTGCCCATTATTAATCACAACATTAACCAGCACAAATAAAGTAAATAAAACCGTTCTACTTACCCCTGGCAATATGAAGGGTGTCCTTGTCTGCATTCTGCAGGTCCCTGTCCTCCGATGCCACAAACAATACATAGCAAAATACATTGTAATGGCCCCTAGCCCCTTAATCACCTTAGCGGTTAATAACCGCTATAGTAATTAAGGGGTTAACCCACCCTGCCCAGCTACCCACCTGGGACATCACAAGCGATATTTAAGGCCATGACGCCTCATTTGAGCCCAAGAAGACGACAAGACAACATCGATTGGGATTTACCATGGGGTTTTTTGGATTGAAAGATGAAGACAGAAGAAGAAATTAAGAAATAATTACAGAAGAAGATAGAAGGAGCGGATTGAAGATAAAAGAAAGAAGAATTGGGTACCTGATTCAGATCTTCATGGTAGATGCCATTTGATGCCTTCGCGGTACGTGAGCTTCCTGATTCCCTGTGAGTCGGAGGGCCAGCGCTTCTAAAGGTAAGTAAAATATTGAATGTATGTAAATGTATTTTTATACCGGTTTTTCTTTTTTTCTTTGCACATTGACTGATAATGTATTAATCTGTACCTCTTTAGGGTACAGATCAATACATTATTAGGCCAATAATTTGTTTTTAATTTCTTCCTGCATTGAGTGTGATTTTTTCTATGTGTGTTTATTCTGTGGATGTAATTGTTTGTGATTTTTCTGCCTTATTTTTAATTTTTTGCGATTGTTTTTCTTTTTAATTAATGATGTCTTGCGTTGGGTGCTGCTTTTAATAGTTGTGTTGCAGAGGTTTTTTTATTAATTAATTGCTTTGATTGGTTAATGGTTGAAATACTTAATTGTTGTGCTGGTTAGTGTTTTTATTAATTAATTGCTTTGTTGGTTAATGGTGGAATTAATTAATTGCTTTGTTGGTAAATGGTGGAATTAATGAATTGCTTTGTTGGGTAATGGTTGAATTAATTCATTGTTTTGTTGGTTAGTGCATGTATTAATTGCCTTTGTTGGCTAGTGTTTTTATTTAGTGAATTGGGGTGTTTCTGTGATTTGAAATGTTTTATTATTTTGTGTTTTGTGCATTAATGTATTTTCATTAGGGTGCCCATTGAATGCTATAGTAGCTTATCATGCTCATATTATTATATGGGTATGATGTACCACTATAACAATCAATGGGTATTGTGGGTCCGGGGTGGGTTCTTAGGCCTCCCGTGTGGGTAGCTGGGCAGGGTGGGTTAACCACTTAATTACTATAGCGGTTATTAACCACTGGGGTAATTAAGGGGCTAGGGGCCATTAGAATGTGTTTTGCTATGTATTTTTTCTGGCACCAGAGGACAGGGACCTGCAGTACACGAGGAAACCCTTCATATTGCCAGGGGTAAGTAGAACAGATTTATTTACTTTATTTATGCTGGTTAATCTTGTGATTAATAATGGACAAATAATCTATTATCCATATCTGGATAATAGTTATTTTGCCCATTACTGTACTGAATGTGTTTAGGTGGTGGTGTGGGGTGGAGTGTATTGATTTAAATGTAGGCCATGTTTTATTTTTTTACATACAGGAATGGTACCTCAGACCTGCAAGGACCCACGGGGACCACCCAAGGACCCCCGGCGCCCACCCGAGGACCCCTGGACACCCACGGGTACCACCAGAGGACCCACGGGGGACACCATCGGGGAAGAACAGGGTGCCCCACAGCTGTGGGGGCCCCGCGGACCCACAGGACCCACCCAAAGGCCCCAGACAACCGTGGGTACGACCCAGGGACCCCCAGACACACACAGGGAACACCTGTGGATGCCATTGGGGCCTTTGGGGACCCACGGGGACCACCTGGAGGCCCACGGAACCTAGCGGGGACCAGCCGGAGGCCCCCAGACACCCGTGTGTATCCCCCGGGGTGCACTGGGGGGCCTGCGGACACCCATTGGGACCACTGGAGACCCCCGCCGGCAAAGGGTATTAATTGTGTGTGTAAAAAAATACATTGTGGTTTTATAGTATATGGGGGCATGGGGGGGGGTTGTGTATTGGTGTTTATTAGATATTGTAATGTTTTATTGGGGGCCTCGGAGGTGGGTAGTAGGGCTGTTGTATATATTTTTTTGTATTGTGAGTAGCAGTGGTGGGTGAAGGGGGTTGTAGCCCAAGGATGGTTGTTTAAGCCTACCAGGTGGGTAGCAGGAGGGGTCAACATGTTCATTACCTTAGCGTTATTATTACCTTATCTAAGGTAATAAAGGGGTTAAGTACACCCGCAATCCCCCCACAAGGCCTAAACATCCATCAAGGGCCAAATACCACCTTCACCCCACTTCTCTACCCACAATAACCCTGGCACGGGTGTTTAACCCCTTCATTGCCTTAGCGGTTAGCCGGTAAGGTAATGAAGTGGGCTGTAAATGCATTTTTCATGCATCTGATTCATGCCGGGGGTCTCCAGTGCTGGTATTAATGGATATCAGCTCCGGAGTCTCCCTGCATCAATCCGATGCAGGAAAAAGGCCTGATTTTTTCTAAGTCCCGTGTCGCCGCTCACCGCCGCTTCTCCCCACCTCCTTGCCAACTTTTTGTGGCGGGACGATTTGGAGAGGAAATCACCATTCTAGAATAGCGATCAGCCACGATAAGCTGATCAGGGCTACAAGAATACAGGGAGTTGGAAAAGCTGGCGATGAGCAGCGAAAAATGGCTTATCGCCGCACATTTGCGGATTTTATTTATTTCTTTTTTCCGGGGGGAAAAATTGACGATTTTTGCTCTTATCAACAGCTTATCGGGGCTTACTGAATCACAGTAGGCTTTTTTTGGCAATAAGCCTGGGCAACTGGGGCGCTCCCTAAATAATACAAAGTGTATTGTGTTGCCAGAAAACTGAATACAATACAATAATGAACACATCAGGCTAAAAATAACAGAAAATAGGGAAGATAGTGTCGCACTGCTGCTCGACCAAAAAAGAGGATCATCCCTGGATCCTCCTGGAGAAAATGGAATTGTTGTGGTTGTGGTCAGCCCATGTGCTTCAACAGGTGTCCAAATCCTTTGGACACCTGTTGAAGCACATGCGCTGACCACAACCACAACAATTCAATTTTTTTGGTGATAAGCTAGCGATAAGGGGCTTATCGCTGCTTACTGCATGAGGCCCTAAATGATGTAAGGTAGTAAAATCAGAACATTATGTAATATCTCTACAAAAGGACTTGAATAAACTGGAAACTTGATCAGGTAAATGGCAGATGAGGTATAATACAGATAAATATATGGTTATGCATTTGGGAAACAAGGATAAACAGGCAACATACCATCAAATGAGGCAAAAATAGGTAAATGCTAGATTTAGGAGTGCTAATACAAAGCAGGCTTAGCAATAATGCCTACAGTCAGGCAATAGCTGCCAAGGCAAATAATATCTTATTTTCCATCAAATCGGGTATGGATGGAAGGAAAGAAAGCATAATTCTACTGTATAAATCATTAGTAAGACCACACCTTGAACATGGAGTACAGTTTTGGGCACCACGCCATTAGAAAAGACATTATGGAACTAGAACAAGTGCACAGAAGAGCCACCAAATGAATAAATGGGATGGAAAATCCGATTAATGAGGAGAGGCTAGCTAAATTAGATTTGTTTACATTCAAAAGAGTCATTAAAGGGGGAATATGATAACTATATACAAATATATTAAGGATAATACAAGAAGCTTTCAAAAGAACTATTCATCCCAAGGGCAGTACACATGACACTGGATCATACCTTAAGGTTGGAGGAAAAGAAATATAACCAGCGACAAAGCAAAGGGTTCTTTACAGTAAGGGCAGTTAAAATGTGGAGACTGATTGCAGGTACAATAGATATCTTCAAAAAACAGACACAGACAATACTGTACATTCTACCATGTGGGTCAGGAAGTGTGTGATCATTGGAGTTCACTAGATCACAAATAAAGGCAACCCGCTGCATCGCTCCATGGGCATGAGGCTGTCTTCATTGCCAGCGCTGAGCTCCATGTCTGCCTCGAAATGGGGGTATCACTTGGCCCAGCTAGTTGTCCATTTTCCTGTCTTCTGTAAAGTCGCAGACCCTATTTGGATTTCTTTTATATTTAGGATAGTTTTATGTCTACCATAAACATTTTTGCATTCATTACTGTATTAGCTTCTACCACCTCTGTTGTGAGGCTTTTTCGTTAATCTACCACCCTTTCTGTGATCCGGCACCCCTCCAGCTTCAGAGCATGTCCTCAGAAACCCTGACTGCAGTGGAAGCACTGTGTTCTGTGTGATTATGGGGTAAGGTTGGTCTGGGGACCTGTCTGAGACATGGCAATGCGCTCATACAGTAAGTGTTCTTTATCATTGCTGTATGCTATACAGTTGAGATTATTTGTTACTTTTTTTCTCACCATAACATATTTGTTGCATAGTTAGTTTAGTCTAACTGTCCATGAAATGTCTGTAAATCGAATATATAACCTGTTCATTTAATGTAACCATGTATTGTCATCATAACTCTGTGCCCAGGATATACTTGAAAAACGAAAGGTAACGCTCAATGTATTATTTCCTGGTAAAACACTTTTTAATAAATAAATATTTATGTACCACGACTCAGTAATAGTCACAATATCGCAATCATCCCGTGTCAGTATTGTAATTAGTTCTGGGATTTTATTTCCCATAACTCGTACGTAGTCCGAAGACTTGTGGTTACTGCTTTTCCTAATCTCTCCTGTTTTTCTATTGAAGCTGTCTTCTGTCCCCCTGGGTATGTTTCCTGCTGTAAAGTCTTATCCTCAATCACTTCCTCTTGTATGTGGGTGGGAGGAAGTGGCTGGCGTTGGATTTATTGTGACTCATTTCACTTTCCCCATGAACTAGTTTAAATACTTGGTAATGGTGCATATGAACTGCTCACTGTGTATCCTTGTTCCCTTCCAAGATGGATGCAGGTCATCTCTCTTATATTGACCAATATCCATCCAGGTGGAACAGCTATGTAAAACAAATCGAAATACCTCCTCATTAAACCACATCCTTAGACATTCGTTAAATTATCTGGTGCAAAGACTGCCTTCAACACCTCTACATGCTGGTAATACATCTAAAAATGCCACTGAAGATGCCAACTACAACCTACACTCCTCTTGCAATACCCTAGCATCATCCCTGCACTGGTTAATTAATCCCTGAGGGGTCCATGATATGTATGTTTTGCCTTGCTGCCTTAATCATTTTGAGAATATCCCTCCTATCTCGTTGAGCTGTAGAATCAGGTAGACACTTAACCTCACTGCCTGCTCCCAAACCAATATCTCTTACCATCGATAACACCAAAAGTCTTAAAATAACCTCATGTTGTAGAGGTACCGACAACGCCCTATTTCATGTAATATGTGAATTTGATAACATAACATGAGGTTATTTTGAGATGTGTGGTGAGCTGCAGTTTTTTTTTTACCTTGTTCACTTGTGGTCTGACTCTTCAAGCACCCGTTTGGACATTTATGACTGGCGCCTGTGTTTTGGTATATTTTCGTGGAGGGAGTTTTACAACTTTTATTTGCAGTATATTGGATTCTCTTCTGGGGTAGCATTGTCCCTAACTGTGGTTTAGTTCTGCCCAACAAGTGAGCATAGAAATAGTGTAATGGCGCAGATTGCGGGATGTGCCTGCAATCTACAACTCAAACCCTTCAGTAGTCCAGACTCCACTCTTAGGAAGCTTCTAAAGAAGCAGTGGTCATAGGAGAGGCCTGTGTTGTTGTCACGGTTGTGCTCGCCATAAACCGGGGCCGGACCGCGTGGCTGAGGCTGGGTTATGAAATCACCAACCTTAGACCGCGCAGACTGGTCCGGAGTGCGAAGTTCATAGTTAAACAGGTCGGGTTCAGAATTGGAGAGGACAGCGTAATCGTTGGACGAGCCAGAGTCGGAATAAGAGATATCCGGGTAGTCGTAGTCCAAGCAGGAAGTCGGCAACAGGTAATCAAGCAGGTCCTCCTGATTCAGCGTAATCGCTGCAGGTCGGGAACGGAGTTTGCACGAGTGGCGTCCACATCCCATGGCGCCGGTGTAGGAGAGGGAAGGCAGACCGGGGTGGGGACACCGCCAGGCAGCAACGGTAAACAGTGCTTCAGCGCAAAAGTTCAAGCTGGCCTCTGCGAAGGGAGAAAGAGCAGCAGGCCAAGGGGTCCAAACAGCAACCTCTGCTAAGGGTAGAAGCAGCAGGTTGCGGGCTCCAGGGAGATAGCACACAGCAGGTCTTCAGGGTGCTTCAGCGCGGAAGCTTAAGCTGGCCTCTGCGAAGGGAGAAAGAGCAGCAGGCCACGGAGCCCAAACAGCAACCTCTGCTAAGGGTAGAAGCAGCAGGTTGCAAGGAAAGCAGGAACTAATGCTGAAATACATCCACAGGATTAGTCACGGGAAAAACAAGCAAGGGCTTGTGGCAGAACACAGGAACGTCCAAGAAGGATTATGCTCAGCAGAGAGGGATTTTGGGAATGCAGTATTTTAAGGCCAGCGGGCCAATCCCCGGAGGAGGGTGTGTTTTGTAACCTTTTTCTGATTCATTAAATAGCCTTTTATTGGGAACGTACTCCTGTTGGTTTTATTGCTGCATTTAGCGCTGGATATAGTGCATAGTGGTAAGTGACTTAACATCAATCACAGAAGTTCTAGGTTTGCTGGACATGTGTGAGGAGGTACCCTTTAACACAGGAGTTTTAATTTTAGCCCCGAGTAACCCAACGGTTGCTGGAGCACATTTAGATGCAGTGCTAAAGGACTGAGGTTTAGCAAGGGAAGGAAAACAAAATAGCTCAGATTTAAACACCTGAATTTGTAATGTAGGCAGGGTGGTCTCTGACTGTACTAAGGGGGTGACGACAGATAAACTGATCTCGGGAGGGGTTGCTTGGACAGAGGCATCAGGGGGACCAAAAGCAAGGACGGCCTCTATGGAGAGAGACTCCGAATCTGAAGGAAGGATTTTACCTCTCTGAGTAGCGGGACTGACAAGGATAATTTCAGAGAGGGGAGAAACTGTGTACTGGCTTCCAGCTAGCACATATGAAAAAGCATCACTTTTGAGTTGGAGCATTGTGTAAGCAAAAATTCCTGGGAACTCAACAACTTGAGCCTCAGGAGGGGCATAAAGACCCCTGTTCGCTTTTAAACCTAGGGTTTGAGAAGAGGAGAACACAGACAGTACAAGGGGGGCAACCACAACTGTGTTGGTCTCTGAAGTGTGTACTTGGGAAGGAGTGTCTGGGAAATCAGAAACGACTACAGATTCCATGACAAGGGAACTATGCGCTGAAGCAGGGATCTCAGCTCTGAGTGACAGACTGGATCAGCGAAATACCTGGGAGTGGGGATTCTGCAAACAGGCTTAGGGAAAACCTGGTTCCTGAATACATTTAACTGGAATCCGTATTTTAGCAGAAGTTTCAGGGGACACGGCAGCGGAAACTTGAGCTGAAGCAGGGGAATTATAGCAAAGAATATCCAAGGACTCCGCAACCTTAGGGGAGTCATTCAGTGCAACCTCTGCTGTCAGACTTGGGGATTCATTCTCTGATGCTAGAAAGGACGCCTTAGCCTGGGGGCAGCATGGATTTACAGGGGTTAATGCAGATAGTACCTGAGAGTCAAAAAGAGGGAGATTTGCCTCTGAAATTGGGGACACAATGGGTTCCTCCTCTGGAGCCAAGGGCGTGTACTTGGCTGGCGACCAACAGGGGATTACCAAAGGAAGCTCATAGGACCGACCTGCAGGGTTTAATACAGGAAAAACCTCAAGGGTTAAGTCAGGCTGTGCCTGAGAATTGGAAAAAGAGAAGCTAGCCTCCAAAAGTGGGGTCATAGGGGGTTCAGCCTCTGGCCCTAGTGACCTAACATTAGTCTGCGGAATACAAGGGTTAACAATGGGGACCTCACAGAGCAGACTAGCAGGGGTTAAAACAGAAATAACCTCTGGGACAGAGCTTAGAAATTCTGAGTTAGAAAGAGAGGGCAAACAGTGTTCATTCTCTGGTGCTAGGAGAGACACACTGACCTGGGGAATGCAGGGATTTACAGTGGGGGACTCATAGGCCTGACTAGCAGGGATTAAGACAGGAATAACCTCAAGGGCAGGAGTTAGGGATTCTGAGTTAGAAATTGAGGGTAGAAGGAGTTCATTCTCAGACACTAGAGCCATAGCTTTGGTTTGGGAAATACACGTATACTCCACGGGAACCTCACAGGGCTGATTGGCAGGGGTTAACGTAGACATATCCTTGGGGTCTAAGTAACGGGAGGTGCAATCAGGGCTAGAGACCGTGGCAGCTTCTACCTTAGGGGTCAGTGATAGTGGGACGGTTTGGTCATTCTTTGGAGAGGGAGGTACCCCCACAGGTTTAACAACAGGTCTGACAGAAAACGGTTTGTGAATAGTCTGTGCGTAGGCAGCAGGTAGAGGTTCACGCTCACTTATGTTCCTGTCAAATTCCAGGAATAATTTAAGGGTGGTGTCTATGGCCTGAGCCGGTACCCCAAAATCCACAGTTTCCAGACCCGGAGTAGACATAAGAAGGAGAAGTTGGGAGTACTGGGCTTGTAACATCTTCTTTACCTCTCTACATTCCTGAGACTTAGTAAGTATTTCTTTACGAGTCAGTCTTTCTGCAGGGGTTAACCCATCATACATACAAGCAAGATTAGGCGGAGGCAGTTTTTCAAACAGATACTGTTTTTCAAACAGGGACTGGTCCGAAGTCTGGGACATAGGTACAGTTACACATTTACCAACCCCCGCCACGGTACGGTCCGGTTTTGTGGGGCCGAGCATACTGTCACGGTTGTGCTCGCCACAAACCGGGGCAAGACCGCGTGGCTGAGGCTGGGTTATAAAATCACCGACCTTAGACTGCGCAGACTGGTCCGGAGTGCGAAGTTCATAGTCAAACAGGCCAGGTTCAGGATTGGAGAGGACAGCGTAATCGTTGGACGAGCCAGAGTCGGAATAGGAGATATCTGGGTAGTCATAGTCCAAGCAGGGAGTCGGCAACAGGTAATCAGGCAGTCGCAACAAGTCCTCCTGATTCAGCGTAATCGCTGCAGGTCGAGAACGGGGTTTGCACGAGTGGCGTCTACGTCCCATGGCGCCGGTGTAGGAGAGGGAAGGCAGACCGGGGTGGGGACACCGCCAGGCAACACCGGTAAACCAGTGCTTCAGCGCAAGAGTTTAAGCTGGCCTCTGCGAAGGGAAAAAGAGCAGCAGGCCAAGTGGTCCAAACAGCAACCTCTGCTAAGGGTAGAAGCAGCAGGTTGCGGGCTCCAGGGAGATAGCACACAGCAGCAGCAGGTTGCAAGGAAAGCAGGAACTAATGCTGGAACACATCCACAGGATTAGTCACGGGAAAAACAAGCAAGGGCTTGTGGCAGAACACAGGAACATCCAAGAAGGATTATGCTCAGCAGAGAGGGATTTGGGGCCAATCCCCCGAGGAGGGTGTGAGGGCACTGTTCCAATGACTGAGTACAAGGCTAGGTTGCAATGATAGCCCACACAGCTGCTGTTGATTGCAAAGAGGGAATTATTGAGAACAACAGCACCCTGCAAGGCTACGAGAAAAGCCAGGAGTGGATTCCTGACAGTTGTGCAGGAGGAGACACGAGACCAATATCAGCCTGCAGCCCAGAAATTTTATCCTGCAACATAGAAAAAGGCCTACAGACATCACTTGAATTTCTACATCCTCAGCAATCAAACTAGAATAAAATGTTAATGTCGGCTGCATCTCAGAAAGCATGTGACCTTTTGATTGAGCTGGCATCACTTCATTGTTTAGAGACTATTATTGTGTTTACCAGTATATATATTTGTCCGTTGTCTGTATTGCCTATTTTATCATTTTTCTCTTATTTTTTTTTAATTAACTTGGAAATTGTTTTTTTTTTTTATTATTATTATTTATTAGTGTGATGTGGCTATTTTTCCAAACTGTGTAATGCTTCAGACAAAAGCTCAGTGTAATCTCCATGGTCAAGATGGATAGGAAGGAAAAGCAATGTACTTGGCATGCTCATTTTGATGTCATTACGTGGAATTCTTATCTGCAATTTCACATGGCAAAGAGATGAGGTAGGTTAGGGGATTTTTGGAACCCATCTAAACACACTCATGAATTTATTTTCTGCACCAGAAATCACAGATACCTACTTGTTATTGAATGCAAATGACTGGCTGTAGTAATAACTGTAATGGAAAAAAATTGATAATCAGTCATTTTATTTTTCAAACAAAATCTTATTCTAGAATAGGAAGTGAGTGCAGTACACAATCTTTTTGTGCAATTCTGTCTTCTCGTGCTAAAACTTGAAGCATGGTTGGGTTTTCCTTGTCATAACTCAAGGACTTTTTCTGGTTGTTGAAAAATGAATATTTTTATTTTGACGACTCAGTGGCCATAAGTTTAACTCACTGTTTGGATGCATTTATCATCTACGCACCTGGAATTGCACAATGATGTCAAGAAAGTTAGTTTTGAGTGTCCTTTTGAAACTCAACAGTAGGGGAAAGTCTGCCATCCTACATAGCCATCTTATTGGCTCCCAACACTAATCTAACCATGCTAAAAAAGAAAAACACAGTTTTAGCTTCTTTTTTTTCTCTCTGGATATTAATTACAAATTGCATTTGCTCTGAGGCATCTGAATGGGGAAGTGTTTGCCAGCCAAGTTTTGTATTTACCCTTATTCCACTGTGTCCTTAGCACAGAGCCAATAAGAATATGGGGAGAAGTAGAAAGGGGGCACTGGTTGTGCAAACTCTTGTTGAACACATGGTGACATCAGACAATAGAAAAGTAACCAGAAGAAATGAAATCCCTCCCGAGACTTAGCTCACCACATGTACAATCGAACTAAAAATGTTATTTCTTCATTGTAAGCTCTCACGAGCCGGCGCTCATTACGTTATGTATCTGTTTCGCTTGTTTGTCCTTATTTGTGTGTCCTTCTGTTTTATGCAATGAATATCACTCTGTACCCCCATTGTACCGCGCTTCAGAATATGTTGGCGCTTTACAAGTAAACGATAATTGTATTGTATTTTATGTCTTTATTTATATAGCGCCAAAAGTGTACTCAGCGCTTCACAAAGAATACAGTACTGGGAATTATAATAATACAGTAAGTGCAGTAAAATCAGACAATAGGAAAGGAAATCCCTGCACCGAAGAGCTTACAATCTAAGATGTTTGATGGGAGACTTACAGAGACAGGAGGTGAGGGGATAAGTGTTGTGTATGGCAGTGCTTGGCCACAATGGGTGGTAGGAGTGACTGTGGGTGTGGTATAGTAACCATGAGTGCAGGCTGTTGGGATGCTTAACTTGTGGGGTGAGTTTTAAGGTTAGGGAGTATTAGATCAGAAGGTTAACACCATTTACAGGGGAAGAGATGGCAGGGATGCATTGGTGAGATCAGGTGTGTATGTCTGGCTTCAGGCTTAGGGGAGATCCCTAGCAGCAGGAAGGAGTAGATAGAGGGTATGAATAGAGGATTTGTGTGGGTGTTTTTTTATTGAGGGGTAAATAAGTTGTTGGGAGAGAGGTGTATAAATAATGGTGCAGTGGGGAGTGGGGAAGTTGGAGAGAACAGAGATGAGAGAATAATAATGAATATTGCTTCCAAAAATACTTGTGTTAGATTTTGGTACCAAAACAGCATTAAGCACCCAGATGTAACCTCCTAAACACATATCTGTGGTTATAGGAGGGTTTACCCCTTGGAAATACCTTCATCTCTACTTCTTAAAGAGCTGACATATTGTGTTGGAAAACAGAAGAACATAATCCTGTTAAACAAAAGAATAAAGCTCCTAGGACTTTTTTTTCTCAAGTGAACATCAAGGACTAAACTCATTTAAAGTACTCCGTGGGGTAACTACAGTATTTAAGATTGTGGAAAACACGACCATTCACATGTATTTCACTTTCATGAATCTAACCCTTTTGTACTTACTTATAATGCCATGGAGCTATTTCCCTGGCCTGGAGAAAATTTGAATCCCTTTAAAATGAAGGTGCCGAAATATTCTCCAACACCGAGAGGCAGCTTCATAGCATATTGAATATGGGGCATTAGTCTCTAGTAGTAAATTAATATGTAGGTTCATAGCTGATCGGATGCAGCCATCCAATGCCTCTGTTCTATATGCTGGGAAGCTTATCCCAGTGCCGGAGAAGAGATCAGCTTTATTTACATAAATAGAATAACCATTTTCTCCAGCATAGGGGTGCAACTTCATAGCATAGCAACATGACATGTTGAGTGCAGTTGACAAGACATGAGGGCAGAAGATGCCAAGATAGAGCGCAAACCACACATCTTTAGTCTTTCCTCTATTACATGAATCAAATTAAACCAATTCCCTTTGTAACCTACCGGAGACTCTCACATCCACCACCAGTTTAAGTTCTTTCAAAACTAAGGCTGTCTCACATTTTAATCTGGTCTGTAATTGTTTCATAAGCCTATAATATATATTTTCTTTAACTGTGCATGCAATGTCTTGTATATAATGTATACCCTGTTCATTTATGTAACTGTATTTGTAACCCTGTATTATTTGTCTTAACTCTGTGCCCAGGACATACTTGAAAACTAGAGGTAACTCTCAATGTATTACCTCCTTGTAAAACATTTTATAAATATATAAATAAGTATGGGTTTTGGACTTTATATTAAAGGTAAAATATCCCTCTTGGCAAAACACATTGTAGTTCCCTTCCTAATACTTGTGTCACTAATAATGGAATACTTAATATTGTTGCAGATTTCTGTTTGAATTAATATCTTCACTTGCTGCAAATAATAACACTTCTTAAAGAGGTAATCATGTTAAGATCATGTAAGAGGGAGTGCGCAGAAGCCTGAGGTTCGGGCCACCTAAGTTCAGCACAAACGAGATTACTGACTACTTGATCCCTTATTTAAAGGGAAATAATAAAAAGAAGATTTTAAAACAAAAGAAAAATAGAGGTTGACCCTGTGACACGTTTGTTAGTATAGTTTTAAAAAAAATACTCTTTTAATAATTACTTACTAAAATAGCTATTGCTTTAAAAAAATAGCATTGTAAGTGTGGAAATTAAGGTTTTTTTTTCCAGTTAACAAAATAAATGTGTAATTGCTGCTAAGTGAGGAACTTTGAACATGCATCTCTCTTTATGTAGCATCGATAAGATACTTGCTCTGCTTTTTCCAGTGGGCAAAGGACTTGACATTTTACAATAGGATGTGTTAACTTCTGCACCTGTAGCGAACATTTCCCCTCTGCTAATACACCAGGACATGATGCAAACATATCTTGCTAACAAATCTGCGTAAAATGATACATTTGTTTAACACGTTTCTTACACCCGTCACAGATTTTAAGAAAACTTTAAAATCAGGTGTCTGACATCAACTCCATGAAAGAAACTGTTAAATGCTTCCATACTATTTCCAAATCAATGCTGTCTTTCATCATATCAAAACCTGTGCCGCCAGCAATGCCCTGCTTTCTTGGTGGACCCCTTGGCAGTGAAGAGGTTATTTTATTGAGCTTCGAATGAAAGTAATTCATTGCTAAGCCCCTGCCAATGAATAACGGATACCCAATTGTGTGATGCTGCACAGTATACCAATTACAGTCACACAGTGGAACATTACACAGGAGGGAAAGGATCTTTTTCTTTTTTTGGGGTGTCTTTCAAATTCTGCTGGTGTTGCATCTCTGTCACAACCGCATTCGTTCACCTTCGTAAATAGGAAAAACGTAACTTGAATGGGACCAATCAATGAAGAATACTGTAAACAAGCAATGGAGACCATGAATTCTGTGGTGGGTGTGTAAATATCAAATACTGTCTTATTTTCAATGATTACTGTGCAGTCTTCTGCCACAAGACGTCTTCCTGTGCTGGAAGATATCTACAGCTCATTCAAGTATTCCAGCACCAGAAGGCATCTTATGGCAGAAGACTGCTTAGAAACTAAGGGCTGTATCCTTTCACTGCCTTATCACTTCAGTGTGACGGTGAAGGGGTAACCAGGCTCACTAATAAAGGTTAAGCCATTTGGTTACCTCTGATCTGTGTTTTTGGGGTTCAGGAGTGTCAGCTCTTGAGCCTAACTGTGACAATAAAGATTTTCTGAGTTTTTACCTTTCCTGGGATGCCAGCAAGCAGGGATTGCTAGGGTATGAGTTTCAGGGTGGGGTTTTGTGGATAAAGTGTTGTCAGAATGTTTCTAGGTAGTCGGGGTCCAGAGTTGCTGGATACCCCAAGAAATCTACCCGGGAATCAGGCTTGATTCTTGAATACATATAGGCACATTGTCCCTGCCAAATCTCCCCCTGAAAACGCTTGCGCGACTCACCGCTAGGGTTCCCTGCTTCAGCATAGCCCAGAAAGGTAAATGTGGCATAGGGATGCAAAGTGTCCCGGTATATATGAGGGGTCCCCAGGTTAAGGGGGATACCTAATTAATGCCCAGGTCACCCAGAACCTGTATAGGGGTTCTGGGGGTGCTCCAACCACAGCTAAGGTTGTGAGGAGTTTTAAAAGGCTAAGTCTATGTTATAGTGTATGGGAAATATGGCTAGTAAGAAATAAAGTCCAGCTTTTTATTCTATTTCCCATACCAGAAGGGTAGTTTAAAGTGTATATTTTATTAACAGGGTGTTTTTAAATACATATATGCTTTGCGCATGGAATTATGAGCTGGGACTTTCAGGGCCAATGTTCTGAGTGAGCCACTGGGCTACCAACTTGGTGACAGTGAGTCTACTAAGACATCAGACATGAAAGCCACAGAGGATGTCAGAGGTGTGAAGAACATTTGGGCAGGAGGGAAAGGCTCAAGAATCAAGTCCTGGGATGAATGGAAGTCCTCCGGACTACCATTTGCCTCACCAGATATGGAGGAGCCTGACCCAGTGGGTGGCTTCTGAATACCAAATGGCTGAGTTGGAAAACTTGAGCCTGCCCTTGGCTGATTCAGAATCCCTGCTTGCCCGGCTTCACAAGAGTGGCATCGCTCTGATTGGCTGGCTAGAAAGTTCCTACGCTGTGATTGGCTGTAGTATTTTGTGAATGGACTCCAAAATACCAAGAAAAAAAGCACAAAATACTATAAGAATCCTCTCAGCCAATCAACCGGTGAGATTCTGAGCACCAGAAGTCAAGCGGGAAATTCGAAACGACCAAAAGATGCTCTTGGAGAAATAGCCAGTCCAAGTCGAAATATTTTCTAAGTCCAGCTTTTTGGGAGTAAGTTCTCAAAAACGAACGTAGCGGTCGCGGCTGGGATTTCAAGCCGATTTTAGTTCCAGGACGTTTGGAGCGAAGTCCCGGTCTAGTGATTTAAAGTTCTCCGGAGAGAAGGGAGCGGTGGCGTCTGGAACTTCATGATAATTTGAGTTCCAGGGCATTTCGGGCTAAGTCTCGGTCAACTAAAGAGTCTTGTTTTATGTGCCAAATTGCTAGGAAAGTCTAGTTTTTTTACCCCAGGTCCCAAGTAAGTGTGTATCTTCTTATGTAGTTTGTGTTCCATTGTATGCATGCCTTTTCATGCGAATACATTTTACATTTATTTCACTTTACCTGTTTTGCTGAATGTATGATCCTGGTAAAAAGGTGTACAGTAAATGCCTGGTCTCCCATGACATTCAGAAGTTTAAGCATGAACATTTAATGCTGAATGGCTTTGAGTGCAATCTCGTGACTACTCCTCGGGAATTGGTAAGCAACTACGTCACTGATGATGGAACGGAAGTCCTCCTCCACTTTCATTCCTCAGCTGGATAGATCGTGTTAAGCCCTCCATTGGAGCATAGAATGTGACACCCTCTAGTCATGGGGCCTCTGGAGTTTCTGACCACATGATGTGGTAGCTATGTCATAGGGTAACCAAAGGTTTATGCCATAAGGGATATAGACTTTGATCCATACGTATGTATAAATATCTTTAGTTCTATAGCGCCATCCAGGTACATAGAGCTTTACAGCAGTAATACACGTGACATAATAATATAACACATAATGGCAATAACTACTTCAGGCATAAAACAATAGGAAAATGAGTCCCTGCCCCGAAGAGTTTACAATCTAAGTGGTAAGTGGGGAGAACGTACAGAGACAGATGGAGGATGTTCTGCTAAGTGTGTCTGCAAGGGATCATGTTCAGTGCATATGAGATGTATAGTATCAGCCAGCAGAGCTACCCATATGCTTCGTTAAAGAGGTGTGTTTTAAGATGGGTCTTAAAGGTGGAGAGTGAGGGTGCTAGGACATTCCAGAGGTGTGAGGCAGTGCGTGAGAAAGCTATTAGACAGGAGTGGGCTTTAGATACTGTTCACAAACTGGCTACTCATTCCCTTCAAAAGCAGACAAGGCCAAAAGCCACAGCAATGCTTGACAAATACTTGCAATGATTTATGGCCTAATATTTATCAAATGTAAAATGTTATGCATTTTTGTTTCTAAGAAAGGATGTTTTGTTTCTTTCCCAGGAAAAGGGTGAGGTCGCAGGAAACAAGCTGAACACAAATGTCCCACTGAAGGAAGAACTTGTGATAAGTTGTATTGGACAAGCCCAACAACTGTGCGTAGATTACTTATAATATTACGTACATAAGCATGTATTAAATCTGTATTGGACAGTGTAAAAGTTCACTTTTCATCTCTCAGAGAAGCATTTACTAATCAAATTAAGTGAAAGCTACATTTATTTTGCATTTAGATGCAAGACAACTGTAAATGGCTTACACTGTAGACACATACATACCTGAGGAAATAATACAACAGTGATTCCAAACCTATGACACTAGGGTTCAGCTATACACCATTTGTTGGAAAATTCCCAAGGTCTGTTTTTCATTACAGCAAAATTGCTTGGAATAAAAAAAAACTATTGGAGAATTTGACAGTGAAATAACTTTTTACCCATAGATCGTATTAGGGTGAAACGTAAAAACCTTTTTTACTGTTTGATGCTTGGACATAGATGAGAAATAGTTTTACCTTAATGACCTGTCTGAGGTCAACTTGTAATGTTATGTTGGTTTGTGTTTTTGTTTTTTCAATATGGAACTCTTTTTTTCACTTATTGTTTATTGATCACAAACATTTTAGGGATGGGGGTACAGAAAGGAAAACTGGGGTGTTGGAAAAGGGTTGACAAGGATTTGGGGAACAATTGCATCCATCTTATTTAGTATATAGTTGTTTTTCACACAAAAATATACAAAATGACACAACTTATAGTGCAATACCATAGTTGTTTTTCACAGTTACAATTTCTTGCATATACATTGTCAAATTGTCATAACATCTATCATCGCTTGTGTTGGGGGTACAGGTTACCTCATGGTTCCCAAGTTGCAGTACATTTATACATTATATCATGTAAAAAATACTGTCATTGTTCCCATTTGCATAATGGTCCATGTTTCCAGTTGGCTGCTATTCTAAATCCTGTAGCCGAAAATAATTGTGTGATGAGTGTAGCTTGGGATTTAGATATTCCTGGGATAGCCCTGTTTGATAAAGTGGCTCAGGGATCTGGTGTAAGGTGTAGTTTTAGCATTCTGTTTATAATACTGTAGATTTGAGTGCAAAGATATGTTATTTCCTTGCATTCCCACCAGGTATGAAGCATAGATCCTGTCTCTCCACATCCTCTGAAGCACTTAGGGGTGGATGTTGGGTACATTTTTTGTTGTCTTTCTGGTGTATAGTACCAACGAAAGAGTAACTTATAACTGTTTTTCTTAATTAATGTGCTCAGAAATACCTTCCTTATAGATTCCCAAATCTCTCCCCAATCCTCCCATTCCAGGACCTCCCCAGATCCTCCTCCCTGGAAACCTACCCAGCATTGAAAATTGCAAAACAAGTACAACCAACCTCACATGATGAGACCGAAACAGCTGTCTGTGAGTGGTTTGACTGGCTTTGCATCAATCCCATGCTGTGCTTAAAAGCTGTGTGAACAGCAGAGCATTTGCTTATAAGGATTCCATGTAAAAATGGATTTCAGGCAAAAGGTGACACATTGTGTGTCCATTTGCATGTCATTTCCCAGAATCCCTTGCTGCAGTGGAAGCACAAAATGCTAGGCGATAATGGTGAAAGGCAAGGTTGCAGACCTGTCTAAGACATGTGAATGTGCTCACAAGTGATATTCTTTATTGTTGGATATATATAGAAGGAGCGGCTCAGTGAGTAACGACACTGACTGGCACTGAGTTTGAAGCAGGGGAGCCTGGTTCAATTCCTGGTGTCGGCTCCTTGTGACAGTGGGCAAGTCACTTTATCTCCCTGTGCCTCAGGTACCAAAAACATAGATTGTAAGCTCCACGGGGCAGGGACCTGTGCCTGCAAAATGTCTCTGTAAAGCGCTGTGTACAACTAGCAGCGCTATACAAGAACATATTATTATTATATATATATATATATACTGTATACATATATATAAAAAGAAAAAAGCACCCAATCCTAGTGCATTCCTGTAGAAAAATTGATTTAATATTCCAAAAGCTCATAAATTGAACTCACAAGCAAAAAAGGTAAAAAGGCATGTTATGAGATTAATACTCATGCTCTGAATGGTAGGCGAAATTCCGCTCCTCTGCTCCACTGCTCTGAACAGTCTTTTTTGTTTGAGAGTTCAATTTATGAGCTTTTGGAATATTAAATCAATTTTTCTACAGTAATGCACTAGGATTGGGCGCTTTTTTCTTTTCTTTTTTCTATGCAGGTTGAGAGGGGAGTTCGTTGTGCCCTATAAGAAGGCTGCCTGGTTCCTGTATAGTGCGCTTTTTCTGTATTGGACTATTATTTCTATGGACACACAAGGACACATTTTTATAAGTTTTGTATATTTTTCTTTTGATTTCAAAGGCATCCTTTCATCATTTCTTTTCATGTATGGTCATCATTGATTTATATCTAGTGGAGTTTTATTGATTTATTGATACACTACATTAGGTTATTTCATTTTATTTTATTTTTAATTACAATTCATGTATTGTTCACATTACATACTCAAGCGCAGTCCTCATTTGTAAATAAATATATATATATATATATATATATATATATATATATATCACTCAAAAAGCAGCTGGTTGAGTGATATATATATATCTATCACTCAAAAAGCAGCTGGTTGAGCTCGCGTCGTTACGTCCGCTCTCCACTGCGTGATGACGTCACCTCTACGCATTTCGCGTCATATGACGCTTCTTCAGGAATACGTTACCTCCTGAAGAAGCGTCATATGACGTGAAATGCGTAGAGGTGACGTCATCACGCAGTGGAGAGCGGACGTGACGACGGGAGCTCAACCAGCTGCGGTCATTCCACAGCCTCGCACGGGGTGCGTTCCCTTCCTTATAGTAAGCTGTCTTATCAACTGTAGCTTTACCCTTGGACATTTACATCTGCAGTTCTGTGGGTTTTGGATATGGGAACACCCCATTAGTGCTTGGGCTGTGTGGTTGGTTTGGGTCTACCGGGATCCTTTTTAATATGTGAATTTATATGTGAATATATTCTGAGTCAATTTATAAAGTTTTGATCTATTTTGACTGATGTTTTTTTTCTCTTTTTGCGCTTCCTTTTTTTTGATAGTGGATGTTTAGACATTTTGAGAAATTGTGCGGTTAGATTATGCTGGGTATTCGGGTCTGTAGTTTTGTGGCCGTCATATACTGCAGTGAGGAGGAGTAGCAATGGAATTCTCATAGTATTAGTTTAGGATCATAGGGCAATTGTACCTGATTTTTATTGGACAGATTGCACACTACCTCCTCTTCGTTTTTTGCTCATTGTCGTGCCAGTATTGTGTCTGGTTTATTTCCTTTCTCAAAATATTTTTGCTCTGTCCCTCTCATTGCTTTTTCTGCCTTATCGTATAGACATCGTTTCATTTCTCCTCTCAGTCGATTAATTTATTTAAGTAAGTTTTCAGTGGGGTAGTTTTATGTTGGGGTTCTAATTTTTCTAGCTGTGTGTTCAAATTATAAAGTTTTTCCATTCTCTCTTCCTCTTGCAGAAGTAGGATGTTTTTATTAGATAACCTCTTATGAGCTGCCAATATGATGAGTGGAGGGAGGAGGTGTTTGTTGCTGATTTATTCAATAAAAGGTACTCAGAGATTTCTATCTGGAAGTCGGATTGGTTTGCCACAGCTAGATATACAGTACAATCTGTTTGGATCTCGCCCCTCACATGGTCAGACCATGTGATGTTGTGTATTTTTGTTTTTTCTACTGAGGAGGCCGTGTTAGAATCAGTCAGTAGTAGGTCTATTCTTGAATAGGTTTTATGAGGCTCAGTATAGAAGGTATAGTCCCTAGCAGTAGGGTTTTGAATCCTCCAGATGTCTATCAGGCCTAGCTCTTTTAGGGCTGTTCTATACAGCATGCGGCCGTGCGTTCCTCTGCGAACGCGCGTGCGCGTGCCGCATGCTTTTCATGTATATGGAGCCGGGAGCTGCAGGTTAGTGTATGTGTGTGTATATGTGTGTGTATGTGTGTATATGTGTGTATATGTGTGAGTATATGTGTGAGTATATGTGTGTGCATGGGTTGTGTGAGTGAAAGAAAGTCCTAGATAGATTTTAATAAATATTTTTTTTTGTTTTACAATCCTTGACCACACACACACACACACGCACACACACACACATCCATACAAACATGCATCCATGCATACATACATACACACATACATACATTTTAGCGCAGTTAGCGGCGCGAAAAGATGAATTTCTTCATCTTCGCCGCTGTCTGTCGGCTCCCCTCTCCCTGCCGTGCGCGCGCGGCCCTTCTATAGAAAGGCTGACTGACATCAGCCGAAATCCAAAGGGAAAACACTCCAACGCACAGCCAGAAATAGAGTGGGTCCCAAACGAAAAATGATAGTAAAAAATAATCTTTATTGGTCCATGTTAAAAAACGGAGGTAAGTACCCTCCTACGCGTTTTGTACCTGCTGGTACTTTATCAAGGAGTGATATGTTCACCCTATGTAGCCTTTAAATACACTACGGGCTCCCAGGACCAGCTCCAATCGAGAGGTCTGTCTTCCTCAGTACTGTTTAGCACGGGGGGAAGGAGACCACGAGCGGGCTGGCCGGGGACGGGCCCGTTACCTGCTGCTCTGCTGGGAGGATGCGGGTGGGTTGGTATGCCGGGGGCGGGAGGGCGGCGCAATACACGTCAGCACGCATGAGGTCATTGCGCATTGGTGCGCATGCGCGGCAGTGCGCGTGACGTCATTGCGTGGAGGTGCGTGCGTCTATCAGAATGTAATTTTTGGCGCGAATTGGGATAGCCTGTAGTGTATTTAAAGGCTACATAGGGTTAACATATCACTCCTTGATAAAGTACCAGCAGGTACGAAACGCGCAGGAGGCTACTTACCTCCGTTTTTTAACATGGTCCAATAAAGATTATTTTTTACTAGCATTTTTCGTTTGGGACCCAGTCTATTTCTGGCTGTGCGTTTGATTGTTTTTCCTTTGATTTCAGCTCATTCTCCTGGTTGCACGCCTACCAAGATACACAGGACTGGGGCAATTATATGTGAGTACACCATTACTTTATGTCTATTTAGGACTCTCCCAATGAGGTTTTAGGTCTGATTTTTTTTCAATCTCAGCCTTTTACCTTCAGGGACAGAGATACCCTATTTTGGATTATACAATTACTGAAATGTGATGGTCATTGCTTATATACCTCACTAGCCCCAGTTACCTATCCTTTGCATCTTTATAAAGGACTTATACTGTACTACTATTGAATCAAGATTGGATACAAATGTTGGAGCGCATATCACTAATCTGTTCTGCATGACTGACATCAGCCAACGGAAATTCCGCGCGCGTGCACGGCACTATAGAACGTGCCTTAGTCTCTTCTGAAGTATTTTGGTATCTCCGTGGAACCCTGGGGCTCCTTGAAGCAGTCTCAGGGGTTCCTCCTACGGACCACAGACTCTCCCATCCCCCTTGGTGGTGGGGTTTTTTGGTATGTATTTTGTACGGTGGATTGAGTGAGAGTGGGGTAATTGATGGAAGGTAGGGGCGAGTGAGAGAAGGGAGGGAGCAGGAGGGAGTGAGTGAGGAAAAGAGGGAGTAAGAGAGAGGCGCAGGGGATAAATACATGCAAGGCAGGGACAGGGGGAGAGTTAGTGAGACGGATGGGAGAGAAATACATGGGTAGAGGGTGGGAAATAGAGGTGGCTCGTGAGGTGTGACATTTTGTGACTGACCCCTGTCGAACCTATTATGTGTCAGCCAGATAGGGGTTCCCCGAGATGTTTTGAAATACTTCAAGGGTTCCTCCCAATCAAAAAAGGTTGGAAATCACTGGGTTAGAGGATAAATTTACAGTACTTGGGAAGTTTTTATCCCAGTATTTGGGAGCCGAAATTCTGGCTATGTGGATTTCCTGTAACAGAAGTATATCTACTCTCTGCTCTTTGTAATCTGTAAGTGCCGCATGTCATTTATGTGGGCTGTTTAGACCTTTTACATGGTGTGATATAATTTTTTAACTAATTTTGTATTTCATTTGGGTTATTTAAATTCTGGGTTCGTTTCCAGAGGGCCACCTTTGCTTTTACATTCTGGTGCATTGAGTAACCATGTGAAAACAGTGCTATTTCCATTGTTTTCTGTTTGATGGTGTACAGGGGTTAGGGAAGACATACAGGAAAACTTAACTATTGGGTTTATATGGGTTTAGTTGGGAGTTTAGTTGGGAACAGAAATTCTGCCTGATAGACATCTTTTTCTTTTCTCTCAGGGGAATAAATCTGTGGGTGTAGGGAGCTGTGATAGCCAGAATCACGTGTCCTATTGCAAGAACAGTTTGTTTGTTAATAATTTACTTACCAACATTATTGTCCTCTCAAGACAATGGGGAGTAGCATTTTATACAGTTGTAATATTCGGTCAGACATATTTCCTCCCTGTCTGCAAACCAACTTAAATAGTAAAGCAACATATTCAACATTTTTAGTATTTAAAGATTGCAATCTTGTTTGGAACCTTAATTTACTCTCTAGATCAGTGGTTCCCAAACTTTTTCAGTTCAAGGCTCCCCAAGGCGATCAGGATTTTTCCACGGCGCCCAAAGTAAAAACAAAGTTGTATATACATTCCTAACAGTTGCAGTGCGCAGTTGGTGTCTCTCTCAGACACACACTCTCACTCTCTCAGACACACACTCTCACTCTCTCAGACACACACTCTCTCACTCTCTCAGACACACACGCTCACTCTCCCAGACACACTCTCCCAGACACACACTCTCCCAGACACACACTCTCTCACTCTCTCAGACACACACTCTCTCACTCTCTCAGACACACACTCTCTCACTCAGACACACACACGCTCACTCTCTCAGAAACACACTCTCTCAGACACACACTCTCTCACTCTCCCAGACACACACTGTCCCAGACACACACTGTCCCAGACACACACTCTCCCAGACACACACTCTCCCAGACACACACTCTCCCAGACACACACTCTCCCAGACACACACTCTCTCAGACACACACTCTCTCACTCTCTCAGACACACACTCTCTCACTCTCTCAGACACACACTCTCACTCTCTCAGACACATACTCTCTCAGACACACACTCACTCTCTCAGACACACACTCTCTCACTCTCCCAGACACACACTCTCACTCCCTCAGACACACACTCTCTCTCTCTCTCAGACACACACTCTCACTCTCTCAGACACACACGCTCTGACTCTCTCAGACACACTCTCTCACTCTCTCATACACACACTCTCTCACTCTCCCAGACACGCACTCTCCCACTCTCCCAGACATGCACTCTCCCAGACACACACTCTCCCAGACTCTCACACACTCTCCCAGACTCTCACACACTCTCCCAGACTCTCACAATCTCTCCCAGACTCTCACACATTCTCTCAGACTCTCACACACTCTCCCAGACTCTCACACACTCTCACACACTCTCCCAGACTCTCAAACACTCTCCCAGACTCTCACACACTCTGACACACACTCTCCCAGACTCTCACTGATACACACACACACAGTCACTGATACACATACACACACAGTCACTGATACACATACACACACAGTCACTGATACACACACACACACACAGTCACTGATACGCACACACACACACACACACACACAGTCACTGATACACACACACACACAGTCACTGATACACACACACACACACTGATACACACAGAGTGGAGAGCAGTGGAGAGCAGAGGCAGTGACGGATGTGAGTGACTGGGGGGGAGGGAGAGCAGGAGGAAAGGCAGGAGATCCGTGCAGGCGGCTCCCTGCACACAGTCACTGATACACACACACAGATACACACACACAGAGACACACACACACACACACACAGAGATACACACATGCCCACACACAGAGATACACACACACAGATATACACACACACACAGATACACACAGATACACACACACACACAGATACACACACACGGATACACACACACACACAGATACACACACACACAGTGGAGAACAGTGGAGAGCAGAGGCAGAGATGGATGTGAGTGACTGGGAGGGAGGGGGGAGGAAAGGCAGGAGATCAATCACTGATACACACACACACACACACACACAGAGATACACAGATACACAGATACACAGATACACACACACAGATACACACAAACACAGATACACACTCACACAGATACACACACACACAGATACACACACACACAGATACACACACACATACACAGTGGAGAGCAGTGGAGAGCAGAGGCAGAGATGGATGTGAGTGGCGGGGGGGGAGGGGAGGAGGAAAGGCGGGAGATCCATCACGGATACACACACACACACAGAGATACACACACACACACACAGATACACACACAGATACATACACCGATACACACACAGATACACACATACACAGTGGAGAGCAGAAGCAGCGACGGATGTGAGTGGCTGGGTGGGGGGGAGCAGGAAAGGCAGGAGATCCGTGCAGGCGGCCCCTTGCCTCCCCTTGCACCCACCGCCAGGACAGGCAAATGTACAACTCCCCCCCCCCCCCAGCACCCCACTACCTTCTCCTATCACCCGGGGCAGAAGGGGACGGGACACCGTGCAGCCACCAGCAGACAGAGGAGCCAGGAGCAGGAAGGCAGACACACACACTCACCGTGTGCTCTGCACAAATGGAAGCCCCGTCCCCGGCTTCCTCTGACCTGCAGCCAATCCCCTGCGGCCCTACCAGCATTAAGGAGGGATGGTGGGGAGGGATAATCAGAGGGATGGAGGGGAGGGATAATCGGAGAGATGGTGGGGAGGGATTATTGGAGGGATGGTGGGGAGGGATAATCGCGGCGCCCCACTAGGCAAGCCACGGCGCACTCGGGTGCCGCAGCGCACAGATTGGGAACCACTGCTCCCCTCCTCCCAATAAACTTCAGTCTTAGGCCAGGAAGGTATAGATAAAAGCACAAGATACTTTATTTGGGTTTTTTGATTCAGCAACAGTCTCAGATCACAGCAGTTCTTAGGATATCCACCCTCAGGATGTCCCTCAACCCACTCCCAGCCCAGGGCACCGAAAGCAGTTCTTGCTCTTCCCCTATACCCTGGTGGGATAGGAGGTATAGGTTTCCATCACCGCTACCCGGAGGGAGGGCCTCAAGCCTGCCAGAGCCCTGATAACTTGGTTGGGTAAACCTTGCCCCTCTCACAGTAGAGGCAGACTAGCTTAATCAGGAAGTGCCATGCATTAAGTACAGCTCCAGTAAGCACCACCCCTGTGTCTCTAATTGGACACAAGGCCTGATGACACTACCTTCACTGACTCACGGCACTGCATGTGTGGGGAAAACCCATGATTGCTCCTGGCAAACCTGTCCTTACTAGGTATTACTCCCAGGAGGAGGGCAGACCTATAGCCCAAAACTACTCAGGGCTATACTAGTAACTGCCCAGTCAATCATATTCCAGGAACTACATTGCCCAAACTGCTGTGCAAGAACTGAATTAAATACCCCCGAACAAGCGATTGATTACAGGATTTACGGATCGATCTGCAGCTAAGCTAATCACTTGTCAGTGTGCAGATTGTATTGATGCACATATTGAATGGGGGAAAAATATATATCTTTTTTTAAATGGCAGCTTAACAGCAACTTTAAAAACAATATTTCCTTCCCATATCGAAGGAAAAATAACCTTTTTAACATTTTTGAGATCTAATATGAGGTATTTCTTCTCTGTCCGCAACCTATCTTCGATCGTAAAATAAATTGGTACACATTTTTAGTATCTAGAGGTTGTGGTATAATTTGGAGCCTTGATAGCTGACTAAGAACACAGCACAATTAACACTTCTGGCTTCTATTTGGATGCATGGCTTTATTTTCCATGAAATATCTATGGGATGAGGTCTCTATTTCTCAGATGAGAACACATCACCCTTTACAGGCTAGTATCTTAAGTGAAAATCGACTCTCTTTCCCAGGGTCAGTGTCTGGGTGATATTTCAGCTCATTGCACCTCTTTTTATTAGTCAGCATGCTGCTCTCCCAGTCAGCCATGGCATTTTTAAACAATTCTTAGATACTCCCTTATCTATATATCTGTTTATGTGTGTGTATATGTTTTATTTTACTGTGTTGTCTCCTAGTATTTTATTTTGTCTTACCTTAGTGTAGCCATGCCATCTGTGGCTACTCGTTTGTTCCCTCCTGGCAGTAAGTCCTGGTTCAAGCAGGCCTTGCCAGTAGTTGTTATGGGGTTTTCCCCCTCCGAGGAGCTGCACTTGATTGACAGCAGGAGGCGGTGACATCAGGCCTGGGCTTGACCAATCATGAGCCAGACCTGGGGCCCTCCTCCTGGTAGTACTTAAAGGCAGGACCAGCATAAATTTAGTAGTGCCTTCCCCCACTTGAGGAAGGCAGGTCACACAGTGGAAAGGCTGAGAATGGGCCTTCTCCAGTCCTCTTCCCCTTGGGGGAGAGTGAGTGTAGACCATTCCTATGCCTCTGCTAGAGAGGTGGGGAAGAGCGAGGATGGCTGCGGGTGCCCTTGGCCTGTAGTGACTATACAGTAGTGACTGTCCAGGGACTGTCAGTGAGAGCTGAGAGTACTGCATCGGGCAGAAGCCTGTCGGGTAACTGTGCTGTACAGAGTGTATAAACCATTCCTGTTATATACCTCCTGCCTGGTGCGTGACCTTACTAGAGGTAATAAGTTATACCGTGGGAGATCACCTTCAGCTCCTGGAGCCTACAGCAGATGGCGGTGCTGCACTGCTAAAGAGATATGTGGTGTATGAACCCCAGAAGCCTGATCCTGTGTCCCCACTACCATCAACGGACAACTCAGCCCTCCTGCTGCCAGCAGGTATATGCACCATACACCGCAGTAATGGACAAATCTCCCACTGGGTGCGGGAAACACCGTTACATTTGGAGGTGTTGCTGTGATCTGTTTACCAAACAGGACAGACTTTCAGCGAAACAAAGATGGAAGTAAGAAGTTACGCTTCCAGAGCAAGTATTACAGAAAGAGGGAGTCTAGTGTAGTCAGGGAGATGGTGTACCTCGTACTCTCGTAACCTCGCAAAGAACAACCTAGACTGCCCTATCAGGAGAATGGTCTGGAGACAAGAAGGCTATTGCTGTTCTAAGTCGCCCTGAGGCGGGTAGTGGGAATGCCTAGTAGGGGGTACCCTGGAAGCCCCAGGGCCTCTGAAGGAAGGGTCTGCGATGCCGGAAGCCTAGAGGGGTGGCGTAAGGGTACTAAAAGGGAAGAACCCAGAGTACTACTAGCCAGTAGCCAGACTATGCAACCACAGAATTCTTGTAATGGACTAAAATCATGTACAGCGTATCGAGATGGAGCTTTGCTAGCCTGGGGTACAACCTACTTTTAGTAGACCGCAACCATATGCTATCCACAAGACATGAGTTTCCGCTAGAATCACGCAGACCGTGTGGTCCAGTTGCAAAATATAGAGAATGGTGTGGCCTCTTTATTATGGAGTGGCACAAAAATCATGGTTGTGCCCTTTTTGTGCTGCTTAGAACTTCTTGTTACAGCAGAGGGAGCAGACAGTGAGGACATTGTGCTCATGGGTGGGGCTGCAAATGATGTGCCTGCTCTTCAGATTAAGGAGTCTGTCCTAACTGCCCAGGTTCAACCCATCTGTGAACTGTTTCAAAATGGCATCTTGCCTTCCAGCGGCAGCCATGAGGATGTGCTCAGCGTGGGTGCGGAACCACTTGCTACTGGTTGCACCCTACTCCCGGGAATTGGGATCCGCCTATGATGCGAAAACCAGGACTCCACCCCAGCAATGTGACTGGCTCTGTCAGGAGCCCAGGTCACGCCCTGTCACTGTGGGCCCCTACTCTAATCTCAACCAGAGGGAAGGGGCACTGTGACAACCAATGTTCATTGACGGTTGAAAAGAAAGGAGGAGCCGGATGTATCCGACTGCACCCTCAGTTCTTCGGAGCCACCGACGACGGAGAAGCTACCCTACCTATGCTCCTGCATCCACACACTTTATCCAGGACCAAAATGGTGACCCGTGTGCTGGGATATTACTCCCTGCCAGGGGGATTCCTGGAAGTAACAGGCGGAAGTCTCAGTGCCTGCTGTGCCTGTGCCCCAATTGTGATTACACGGCAGCAATCTGGCTTGTGGCGCTACTTGCCCAAGGTGCGGAGTTAACTAGTTCCTGCCCATGCTACCAGGATCTATGAACTTTGATTTCAAGGAACCCACCGGCTCCAATACCGAGCCAGATGATGATGACCCTACCCTGCCGTTGGCGATCAGAGAGGGTCTAAGGGCTCTAAAGACTGCTAACGGGGCCCTGATGATTGTTTCAGAGATGGTTCCAGAACCGTTTCCTGACAAGGTGCCAAAGACGGTCAGAGTGCCGGAACCAGCACAAGTAACAACCGAAGTGTCCCTGCTGTCATCTCGCCAGAGTGGAAGTAGGACAGCTGCGGTATGTATCCAGCCAAAGCGAGCCTAAGGGCCAAAATCTACATCCAGCCTGCTCGGCCGCAGCTTGGCCACATTGCCTCATTGGCTGAACCGCTCACGTGACGCGGCCATTGCCTGCCAAAAACAATTTGGAAAATCTCTTTAGGAGTCTGCCGCCCTGCAGCTCCAGGTGGTGCGCTGGTATGTAAACCTTCATCGTTTTTCAGCTATTTGTATTCCAGGCGCGCGATGCCGCCTGCAATTTTCTAGTATAATCACGGCCTAAGTGAGTAGAGCAGGAAGGCTGGAGCAGGAGGCAGCTGAGGCATTAGAGGGCTGGCAGCAAAGCTAGTGCTGGGGGGCTGAGCTATTTGGAAGGCTCCAGGACTCTGCACACTCCTGCTCTCAATGCATACTGTGGTCCAGGGAGAGGTGAGGAATGTCTGTGAGTGAGTGTTAGAGAGTGAGTGTTAGTTAGTCAGTGAGTGAGTGTTAGGGTCAGTCGATGAGTGTTAGGGTCAGTCAGTGCTAGGGTCAGTCAGGAAGTGTTAGTCAGTCAGTGAGTGGTAGAGAGTCAGTCAGTGAGTGTGAGGGTTGGTCAGTGAGTGTTAGGGTCTGTCAATGATTGTTAGGATCAGTCAGTGATTGTTAGTCAGTGAGTGGTAGTCATTCAATGAGTGTTAGTCAGTCAGTGAGTGTTAGAGAGTCAGTCAGTGAGTATTAGAGAGACAGTCAGTGAGTGTTAGTCAGTCAGTGAGTGTTAGTCAGTGAGTGTTAGAGAGTCAGTCAGTCAGTGAGTGTGAGGGTTAGTCCGTGAGTGTTAGTCAGTGAGTGTTAGTTAGTCAGTCAGTGAGTGCTAGAAAATCCATCAGTGATTGTTAGAGAGTCAGTCCATTGAGTGTTAGTCAGTCAGTGAATGTTAGTCAGTCAGTGTTGAGTGTCAGTGAGTGTGAGGGTCAGTCAGTGAGTGTTAGTCAGTGAATGTTAGTCTGTTAGTGAGTCAATCAGTGAGTGTTAGGAGTCTATGAGTGAGTCAGTGTGTCAGATACACACTGACACACACACAGTGATAGAGCCGCCGAGTGAGGGGTAGCAAGAACGCTACCTCCCATCCCCCTCTCTCCCGCCGCCTCACAAAATACTGGCTCCTAAAAATTCTGCCGGGCTGATAAGTATTTTATTTTTTTGTTCACCCTTCTTAAACCTTTCTTCGCAGGACAACCAATGTAATTGCACACAGGTAAATGCTCCTACGTGTCTATTGAAGGAGCAATCAATGCAATATCCTACGTGTTTTTTTTGTTTTGTTTTTTTAAATAATAAATCAGTTCTGTAGTATTTGATAAAAAAATTAATTAAACTCTTAATGCCATGTTTAATGAGTTGAAATATACTGAGCATCCTTTGATTTCTATAGTAGGTTTTAGCCCACCTCACAAGCAGTGCAAGATCTTTGTAAAACTTTCCTATTAGTGATAATTTGTTGCCAATATTCCAAGCAGTTTGAGCTGCAAACTGTAACACTAGATAATGTTACATTAGTAATATAGGAATACATTGTAGCTGCTGAGTTACACTGACTGATCTATTCAAACTGAAAGACAGCCATTTAGTGAACCCTGGGAAGTAGAATCTTTGCTGATTGATCACGGGAGAACTAATCGATCAATATATGTGTGTATATGCATATGCTTTGGCTTTATTATCATTATTCAGCAAACACTGCTTATTGATAGACATCAGTGGTTGTGTCATATAGCTGCCCACGTATCCGACTACATTTGCTTTTAATTACCCTTGTGTGTCATTTCACTATGTGCTCCATCACTTGTCCTGATTTATGCTTTCTTTTCCACAGGGAGTCCACGCAATGATGTCAGGCTGATCACTCTGCTCTGGCAGGCTAAACCTATCTATGATGAAACGGAACTCCACGCATGTGCAGTCAGACTAACACAACGTTGCCTAGCTACACAGTTGTTGCTAGACGCATTGCTGGGCTACGTGAGGACACTTATGCATTACAAATTTACATGGAGGGCTGTCCTTGCTGACGCATGCGCAGTAGCTGTTTCTTCACTTGTTCCGAAAATCCAAGACAGCCGCCGCCTGTCACTGCTGGAGAATGACGCTGTGGACTCCTCTGGCTGGTTAACTAGTGGATCCCAATTATATATATATATATATATATATATATATATATATATATATACCCAATTAGTGACACAGGGTGTTTATGGGTATATAGGTCTTTTAGACACCAGTCCCCCTCAGCACCACCCTGAGAAAGGTCCTTAGAGGACCGAAACGTTGGTTGTTCATGTGCTGATATGTTTTGTCTTACACCTTTTTTGCTTTGATTGAAACTTTGAGTGCTGTTTCTTTGCTGTCACTTTGGTGATAGCAGCTGTTATCTATACTTATTCTATGAAGCATGCACCTTGACCATTGATTTATTTTGCTTGGAGTGCCACCTGTTTTGATTGCTATATATATATATATATCATGATGAAGTCTCGTTCGAGACGAAACGCGTAGAGATTGCTGTGGAGCCTACTGTCCAGTTTGTATATTTTATACTGACACTCATCTGCATATATTGCACTTTTGCTGCGTTGCTAGCATTTTGCTACCAGCCATTCAGACATTCAAGTTCCTGTTTACACTGTGAACTCTCTCCGGGTGACACCTCGCTGACGTCATTGAGCTCACGTGAGATTTGATTCAGTGTATGCTCTGTGTAGCGCCGGAGCAAGGGGAAGGCGGCGTCCCTCGTGGCTTTCGGTCCCTGCTGGGACATAGAGGGGCTATTGTGGCAAGACACACCGCGGACATCACACCGAAGTCCTCCTCTTTGGGTTCCTGCGTCTGAACGGGCTGAGTTGTACTCAAAAATGCATTTTATTCAGCTCTGTTTGTGAGTGTGTATTTTTATCCCTTATTCCATAAATTTATTGTTATACAATTTTACGCTATGAGTGCGCCTGTTTTTTCTGTGTTTTTGTAGATATCCTCAAGGAAGTGGTGTTCCCTTCATTCGGGCTGCAGTGACTCTTTTGGACTCTTTTACTCATTTTCTTTTTTTATATTTTTTTATGTATTTTTTATGTATTTTATTAGTTTAATACATTAATTTTTATTCTATCCACTGTGCTTAGCCTAGGTTTTTTATTCTTATCTGTATTATTTTTACTTTTATTTTTACAATCACCTTTTATTTTTATAGAGATATTATATAGTGATAGGTTGGCGCTAATATTTTTTCTCTTGTTGATATATATATATATACAGACAGCTGTTTCGACCTTTATGGGTCTCATCAGTGTGGGGTTGGTAAACTGGGTATGCAGAGAAGCTAAAGGATGGGGTTTACCATATTGAGTTAAGTTATGGTGAGTAAAAAAACGTGACAAAAACCCTCCACAGCAAAGCAAATATGCAAATGTAAATACAACTGTATGCTCATTTGCATGTTTTAGGCAGGTCTGCAACCCCGCCTTTCACCATTATCACCCAGCACACAGCACTTCCACTGCAGCAAGGGATTCTGGGGAATTACATGCAAATGAGCACGCAGTGTCACTTTTTGCTTCAAAAACCATTTTTAACATGGTTCCCTATAGGCTTACGCTTGCTGCATGGTCACAGCTTTGAGCACAGCCAGGGTTAAGGTGCATACACAGAAAACCCACCCACAGACAGCTGTTTCGACCTTTATGGGTCTCATCAGTGTGGGGTTGGTAAACTGGGTATGCAAAGAAGCTAAAGGATGGGGTTTACCATACTGAGTTAAGTTATGGTGAGTAAAAAAAGTGACAAAAACCCTCCACAGCAAAGCTAATATGCAAATGTAAATACAACTGTATGCTCATCTACATGTCTTAGGCATTTTTTTAGTGCTGGGTGAACTGCCTCTTTAATAGTGTGGTTGCATCAGAAACTTGGTCTGGCTCAAGGCACTGAGCAGAGGTTTGAGTACCACTGCCATAACCCAACTTAATCCAGCACCAGAATACACCTTAGATGCCATTCACTTGAATGGGCCATAAAATGCCTTGTCTCTGTTAGCTGTCTTATAACAGTACTGCTTAATAAATATTGGCCATGAGTAATGAATTCCACATTTTAACTGCCCCTAATGTAAAGAACCCTTTCCTTTGTTGCTGGTGAAATCTCCTTTCCACCAATATTAAGGGATGCCCCCGAGTCCTTTGTACTTCACTTGGGATGAATAGTTCTTTTGAAAGCTCCCGGTACTGTCCCCGAATATATTTGTATATAGTTATCATATCCCCTCTTAGATGCCTCTTTTCTAATGTAAATAAGTCTAATTTGGCTAGCCTCTCCTCATAAGTTAGATTGTCCATCCCCTTTATTAATTTGGTGGCTCTTCTCTGCACTCTATCTAGTTCCATAATGTCTTTTCTAAGGAGTGGTGCCCAAAATTGTACTCCATATTCAAGATTTGGTATTACTAATACTTTATAAAGGGGCATAATTATGTTAACTTCCCTTACATCCATTGCCCGTTTAATGCAGATAAGATCTTGTTTGCCTTTGCAGCTACTGCATGACTTTGGGCACTATTGCTAAGCCTGTTGTCTACAAGCACTCCTAAATCCTTCTCCATCAAGGATTCCCTCAATTTATCCCCATTTAATTTGTAAATCACCTGTTTATTCTTGCTTCCCAAATGCATAACCTTACATTTATCTGTATTAAACCTCATCTGCCATTTACCTGCCCAAGTTTCCAGTCTCTCCAAGTCCTTCTGGAGAGAAATTACATCCTGCTCTGGTTCTACTACCAGAAGAAAAAGTGCACACAATGCGCACAAGGGATTAAAATAATATAATTTATTAGTAAACAAGTCACTGAGGGGATCCAACCCCACCTCAGTAACAAGGAATTACACAGCTAGGTCCAGTTACAATGAACATGGACCCTAGGATAGACAATGATTAATATAAATCCATTAGCAGCATAACACACAAAAAAAAATAAAAAACGGAATTAAAAAGACAGTGTAACATAAATAAAACCGAACAATTGATCCTGAATTGATCCTAAATTGACTGTAGTGTGATGAAACAACTATCTGAACTGGCAGGGGGAGACGGAAACTCCCACTGGAGCCGAAGGCGGGTCCGCGGCACACGTATAAAGATCCGGATCACGTCTACCACAGAGATGGAATCACCGCCTGGGCTACTTGCAGGCGGTGTCTCAGCCCGTCAGCAACACGCGCAGGATGACCTGTCATGACCTCTACGCGTTTCGCACTACGTGCTTCATCAGGAGGTCACGCACAGCGTCATCCGCGCGTATTTGTGAAAGCTACAGCCAATTAGAAGGTGGTGAATACACCCAGTGAATACCGTATATTGACAACAGGTGATTAAAGCCAATAGCTTATAGGAACAGCAGTCTGTATGCCAGTACCAGTCAGATTCATACACAAAACTGGTATAAATGGCATACATACTCATGATAGACTGCATATACTTGAAGAAATAACAATGAATAAATAAATAAATATTAACCCACTCATTGCTAAACTGCCAATATGAAACATACTATAGACCCAGTGAACCACCGATCTCTCATACCCTGACTGCAATATGCACATCAATAATAGAATACACACCTACACATGAAAGCAAAGAGATACATTGTAAACATGATGAACTTACTTAATGATTTTTTCTTATAAATGCAATATCATTCTTTTAGAAACTGAGTCAATTCAATAAGCTCATTAAAACCATCGATATACCTAGTTTGAAAATTCATAAATCCAATATTGTTCTTGTTTCAGTAGAGGGTTATCCCTATTACCCTGTCTAATACTTAGTGGTACACTTTCCAGTCCTTTAAATTTAATGCAACTGGGATCGTTGTTATGACCTTCCTTAAAGTGCTTTAATAACGGAGTAAGGGGCATACCTTTAGCCAGAGTTTTTGGTATGTTTTTCCCATTTCTCAAATGTTCCAACATACGCATCTTAAAGGGTCTTTTCGTCTTACCAATGTATTGTACTATAAATGTGAAAAACATACCAAAAACTCTGGCTGAAGGTAGGCCCCTTACTCCGTTATTAAAGCACTTTAAGGAAGTCCATAACAACGATCCCAGTTGCATTAAATTTAAAGGACTGGAAAGTGTACCACTAAGTATTAGACAGGGTAATAGGGATAACCATCTACTGAAACGAGAAAAATATTGGATTTACGAATTTCAAACTAGGTATCCCGATGGTTTTAATGAGCTTATTGAATTGACTCAGTTTCTAAAAGAATGATATTGCATTTATAAGAAAAAATCATTAAGTAAGTTCATCATGTTTACAATGTATCTCTTTGCTTTCATGTGTAGGTGTGTATTCTATTATTGATGTGCATATTGCAGTCTGGGTATGAGAGATCTGTGGTTCACTGGGTCTCTAGTATGTTTCATATTGGCAGTTTAGCAATGAGTGGGTTAATATTTATTTATTTATTCATTGTTATTCCTTCAAGTATATGCAGTCTATCATGAGTATGTATGCCATTTATACCAGTTTTGTGTATGAATCTGACTGGTACTGGCATACAGGCTGCTGTTCCTATAAGCTATTGGCTTTAATCACCTGTTGTCAATATACGGTATTCACTGGGTGTATTCACCGCCTTCTGATTGGCTGTAGCTTTCACAAATACGTGCGGATGACGCTGTGCATGACCTCCTGACGAAGCACGTAGTGCGAAACGCGTAGAGGTCACGACAGGTCATCCTGCGCGTGTTGCTAACGGGCTGAGACGGCGCCTGCAAGTAGCCCAGGCGGTGATTCCATCTCTGTTGTAGACGTGATCCGGATCTATATACATGTGCCGCGGACCCGCCTTCGGCTCCAGTGTGAGTTTCCGTCTCCCCCTGCCAGTTCAGATAGTTGTTTCATCACACTACAGTCAATTTAGGATCAATTCAGGATCAATTGTTCTGTTTTATTTATGTTACACTGTCTTTTTAATTCCGTTTTTAATTTTTTTTGTGTGTTATGCTGCTAATGGATTTATATTAATCATTGTCTATCCTAGGGTTCATGTTCATTGTAACTGGACCTACTGCTGCGGCCAAGTTTATTCGAGCATTTGCCCGTTCTTGGCCGCAGCAGTAGCCTGGCGCGCGCCCGAGGGTGACGGGCGCGCGCCGAAGCAGCGGAAGAGCGCCCTCCGATCGGGGCGCTCTCCCTACCGCTGCCGGGTCCGCCGGGTCCCCCGGAACCCCCTGCCGCCGTCCCGCGATCGCGGGACACCAGGGCTCCCTCGGGGAGCCCTGGACGCGCGTGCAGGGGGCGCAGGCTCCCGAAGACGCATGACCGCGCGTCTATGACGCGCGGCACGCCGAGGGGCGGCCACTAGCAAGCCGGAAAATCTCCCGGCTTGCGGTACCGGCCACACTTTAATAAAGTGTGTCGGTAGTGTAGCTGTGTAATTCCTTGTTACTGAGGTGGGGTTGGATCCCCTCAGTGAATTGTTTACTAATAAATGATATTATTTTAATCCCTGGTGCGCATTGTGTGCACTTTTTCTTTTTGTATTTCAGGGTGCCCCCCCCCCTTTTTTGGGGGGGGATCACCTTGTCCTGGGAGCTGTTCGGGGAGACGCTCCACACACATGCAGCAAGGGGACTTTTATTCCAATATTGTATATATCTGCAGCACGAGCGCTGAACATTCTATATCATCTGGTTCTACTACCATACACAATTTAGTATCATCAGCAAAGATGGAGACTTTGCTCTCAATGCCAACCTCAAGGTCATTAATAAACAAGTTAAAAAGCAGGGGTCCCAGTACCGATCCCTGAGGTACTTCCCTCACGATCTTAGCCCAACCTGAAAAAGTTCAATTTATGACAACCCTCTGTTGTCTATCCTTCAACCAGTTTTCAATCCAGGTGCATATATTTTTACTGAGTCCAATTTGCTTTATTTTGTACACCAACCTCTTGTGTGGAACTGTATCAAAAGCCTTTGCAAAATCTAAGTAGACCACATCAACTGCATTACCCTGGTCTAAATTCCTACTTACCTCCTCAAAGAAACAAATAAGGTTAGTTTGGCATGATCTATCTTTCATAAATCCATGCTGAGTATTACTAATAATTGTGTTTTCCATTAGGTATTCCTGAATATTATCCCATATTAAACCTTCAAGTAGTTTCCACACTATTGAAGTCAGGCTTACAGGTCTGAAATTCCCTGGTAGTGATCTAGCTCTCTTTTTAAATATAGGCACCACATCTGCTTTACACCAATCTTGTGGTACTGAGTCTGTGGAAATGGAGTCCTTGAATAGTAAATGTAATGGTTTGGCTATTACTGAACTTAACTCCTTCAGAACTCTTGGATGTATGCTATCGGGGCCAGGTGCTTTATTTACTTTCATTTTTCCAAGCTTCCTATTAACTTCTTCCTCAGTTAACCAATTGTTCATTAATATGGAGGTTGTGGCTTCCTCCTGCGGCACTACTATTGAAATTGATTCTTCCCTGTAAACACAGAGGGAAAGAATTTGTTTAATACCTCTTCTTTTTCCTTGGCGCCAATAATCTGCCTACCCATCTCACACTGAAAGGGTCCTATATTTTCTTTTCTAATTTTTTTGTTATTAAGGTACTTAAAGAACTTTTTAGGGTTGATCTTACTTGCAATCCTTTTCATTATCCATTTTTGCTAATTTGATTGCCCTTTTGCAATTTTTGTTACATTCTTTATAATTCTGATACGATGCCTCCATCCCTTGTGACTTAAAGAATCTAAGCGACTGCCTCTTTTTTTTCCATTTCCTCCCTCACCTGTTTATTTAGCCACATTGGTTTTGACTTCTTTCTTTTATACTTATTACCCAAGGGTATACACTGATAAGTGTGCTTTTCTATAAATGTTTTAAAGACTGCCCATTTATCTTCTACATTTCCCCTGCAAAAATATCATCCCAATGTATTATTTGTAGATTAGTCCTCAGTTTATTAAAATCTGCCTTTCTAAAGTTTAAGGTCTTTGTGTAACCCGAGTAATCTGTTTTTTTGTTAATTTATTTCAAATGATACCATGTTATGATCACTGTTACCTAAATGTTCCAGGACTTGAATATTTGCTATTACTTCTACATTGTTTGGTATTACCAAATCCAGTACTGCCCTTCTCCTGGTTGGTTCCTCAATAATTTGGGTCATATAATCATCTTTAAACACCCCCAAAACTGTATCCTTTTGTTGTAATGCTAATCTCATTGCCCCAGTCTGGATAATTAAAATCACCCATTATGCAAACATGACCCAGTTTTGATTCCTTCTCCATATGCAAAAGTATTTTAGCTTCCTCAATCTCACAGATATTTGATGGTTTATAGCACATCCCTACAAACATTTTCTTTATACTTTTACCTCCACTGCTAATTACTATCCACAAGGTATCTACATTTTCATCATTCCCTTCATAAACATCTTCCCTTATAATAGGTTTTAGATCCGGATTAACATATAAGCATACTCCTCCTCTTCTCTTTGCTCGATCCTTCTGAAAAGGGAATTACATCTAAATTAACTGCCCAGTCATGAGTTTCATCCGACCATGTTTCAGTAATGCCTATGATATCATACTGCTCCCTTGCAGCTATTAATTCAAGTTACCCATTTTTTCTGTCAGGCTTCTTGCATTAGCAAGCATGCATTTAAGTTTTTTCCAGCCTGTACTATTATCTTATCTTCTCCTTCCTTTCTGCGCCAACTTGGTTTAGTCTTTAGAAGTTTTTTAATATCTGTATTTAATACTAGCTGATCTACCCGGCGTTGCCCAGGATTTAATTTTCCCGCTTCCCCCTGTCTCTTCGCCCCCCCCCCTCTTAGCTCCCCGTCTCTTTTTCCACTCCCCCCTCTTTCTCTGCTCCCCCCTCTCTCTTTGCACCCCCCTCTCTCTCTGCTCCCCCTCTCTCTCCGCTCCCCCCTCTTTCCGCTCCCCTTCTCTCTGCTCCCCTCTCTCTGCTCCCCCCTCTCCGCTCCCCCTTCTTTCCGCTCCCCCGTCTTTCCGCTCCCCGTCTTTCTCTGATCCCCGTCTCTTTCTCTGCTCCCCCTGTCTCTCTCTCCGCTCCCCCTTCTCTCTCCGCTGCCCCCTCTCTCCGCTCCCCCGTCTCTTTCTCCGCTCCCCCTGTCTCTTTCTCCGCTCTCCATCTCTTTCTCTGCTCCCCCCTCTCTTTCCGCTCTCCCCATCTTTCTCCGCTCCCCCCTCTCTGTGTCTCTGTCCCCATTCCTCTCTCTGTGTCCCACTTCCCCTCTCTCCCTCACTCTCTCTTTTCTCCGGCGTTTCCCCCCCTTCACATTAATGCGGGCCCCCCGTGCACAGCACAGCCCCACCCTCCCGTTCTGCCGGCATAGTGGGGGGCCGCTCTCCCTCTCTCTCCACTCCCCCCTCTCTCTGCTCCCCGTCTCTCTGTGTTCCCCCCTCTCTCTGCTCCCCGTCTCTCTCCATTCCCACCCTCTTTCTCCGCTCCCCTCTCTCTGTGTCTCTCTCCCCATTCCCCTCTCTGTCTCCCACTTCCCCTCTGTCCCTCTCTCTCTTATGCCCGGCGTTTCCCCCCTTCACAGTAATGCAGCCCCCACGTTCAGAGCGCCGGCCCCCTGTTCAGATTTCCCTTTCCCCCCATCCACAGCTGAATTGTCTGGCAGTGGAGGTGCGCAGCTGTGCGCTTCTGTGGCAGAAGCGGGTGGCGGCGGACGCTACGGTGATGGAGGCGGTTGGCAGCGGTGCGCTGTGGGGGGGAGGGAGAGGGGGAAGGGGGAAGGGGCGGGAGGGTGTTCACAGGCACGGGTGTGGTGGCGGCGGTGCGCTGCGCTGCGGGGGCGGACAGGGAGGCTGGTTCCTGGCGGGGCTGGCGGGGGTGGCGGTGGTGTGCTGCAGTGGCGGTGGCGGGTTGGTTGTTGCCGCCGGCTCTGTGGGGGGTGCGGGAAAGGGGGAGTCCGTAGGGTGTTCACAGGCATTGGGGGTGGCGGCGGTGTGCTGCGGGGGCGGGCAGGGGTGCTGGCTTCAGGCTCACGGGAGGGGGCGGCGGCGGCCGAGTGGGCTGGTTCCCGGCCCCTGGCTCACTTGGGGTGGCGGCGGTGCGCTAAGGGTGGTGTGACTGTCACGCCTTGTGTAGGCGTGGCCGTGATGTCAGCCCACCCCACAGGACAATGAGCTGTGGCCGTCCACCGGCCAATCACAGGGGGCACAAACTGACAGACAAACATTTTTTCACTTTATATATATATATATAGACGAGTGTTTCGCTGTATAAAAATTTGTTCTTACAAAATATTTATTGTGTTTGACTCCACTGTTAAGTATAACAATTCTAGACAGTTTTTCAACATGGCGTGATGATTTAAACTTCCTGCATCTTGCCTTTTATGTAGTGGTATCATGTGTAGAGCAGATCCTGACCGGCTCACCCACGAGCAAATAGTCAGCTGCTTATTCCTCTGACAGGGAAGGAGAATGCATACACTATGGGAACATGGATGAATAATCAGTTATTTAATAACCAGTGCACCATAAAAAGTGCATTAACTAAATCGATCACTGCTATATATTGCTACCCCCATGATGCACAAAGTCGGAAACGAACTCACGTTCACACATCTTAAAAAGTGTTTTATTTTTTTTTTGCTTTTGATAAAAAAATTAAATATAAAAGATTTGTACAGTGATAAATTAGAAATGTACAGGGCACATCAATAAAGACATATACAATATATAACATCCATAAAAAGCAGTGTCTATTTCCACAGTTTCACAAATTCATGTCTAACATGAGCATTTGACTTGTACCTGGAAGTAGTTGTCAAACATTTCAGAAGTATGTTTGTCAGCAGCTACAAATTGGATAAAGCGCAGAAAGGAATAAGAAAGAAGTAGCAAAAATATTTTCCACTACACTTCTGAGGCACATGTTTGCTGGCTTTAGATTCACACTATGATGATATTATACATAGAAAATATAGCTCACAACATAGTATATTAAATGTTTGCTCCAGTGGAATAATGACTTCAGTTTTCTGCTGGTGGCTTTCAACACCCATTCAAATTTATTTAAATTTTTTATCTGACCTGAACCAGGAGGCTCCCTGAAGCTTCTATCAGCTATTATCTGAGTTCCAGGAACACTGTGGTTCCCATGGTATTGATAGATTTTTGTGCCAAGTAGGAATCTGTGATGTTAGGTCCTCATGATGTTACAGCTTTCTATTGGTCTCCGGAGCTAGGCCCCAGATGGCCATATTGTTTCCCGTGGACAGGGGATACAGCGGCTATGTTGGAAACCAGTGAGTCCCCAGAACGCAGACTGCTGCAATACAGCAATGGGGGCCACCTGGTCCAGGTAATTTATTGCAGGGATTCCTGCTTTAGGCTTTTCTGCCTCTATTAACAACATATACTAAAAAGGCAATTAAGTGAAAGCACAACCAACTGTTTTATAATTTCAGAAATGGTAAATAGTTTTGCACATGAAGGCCCTGAGGCCTAATTGCAAGACAATCACAAAATATCAGATTTGACAAGCTGCTGTTTTTAGTGCCAAGCTAGTTCTAACATCACTAGGGAAAACATTAACCCCAGCTGTTGCAGTGACCAGCAGACGTTAAAAAAACAAAAAAAGACAATGGCTGCCATTCCAGGAAAATACAATATTCCAAGAATACCGTATGACTACGAGATAGAAATGTGCCGGTGGATTTCACAATATAATATGTGATTAGGATAAATCTGAAAAGTAAAGGCAATTTGTATAAGCAATTATTTTGTTAAGCTAGAGCAAGCCTGCACGGTCTGGCAACAATTTCGTTCTCTTGCAAAACTGGTGGAAAACATTCTTCTCTGATGTCAAATTTACTCCAGTTTTAGGTTTCATTGCACTAGACTAGAGTTGCCCAACTGAGATACATTTCTCTACAACATCCAATGTGGAAATAACTGGTATTCAGGCCAAACGTTTTACTGCTCTCTGCCAACCAATATTTAGGAAAACATCAACTGAAAACTATCCATTTCCACGAGGCTGGCATTGCCGATCACTGACCGCTACACAACATTACCCAAATAAGCACATTGAAGGTGCAATTCTTTACTTTTCCTTGGTAGAGTTTAAAGCTAAGATTTGTTTAATGCCATTGTTTTTTTTTTCTAGGATTCGAACCACTGTAAAGAAGGAAGAACCCTGATAAACGATTGGACCATAGTTATACCTACATCATCACAGGAATCCCTATTTAAACCCCTACCTCAACCATATACCTACATCATTTGATTGATGGTTATATGGGGGGGGAACAAAGGGGGTGACAGGCATAAATAATAGCTAATGTCTGCCGTCTGCCGGCTTTGTAATCATAACGGGTAATTAATTAAGATTCATAACGAATGAACGCACCCGATCCAGCGTTAACACCAATTTAGGGAGTTAATGCCAGATCGGGTGCATTAACCCATAACAGACCATAATGGATGGTGCTACAAAAGCGCTGTCTGTGGCTGATAACTTAATTCCCTATCTTAACTTCCGGAAGAAAAGCAAACTGCATATTAACTAAGATAATGTACTTTCTTTAATGATTAAATTTTAACGTCACTTGTAGTTACACATTACTGAAAAACAGGTCCAAAGTTGAGTTTTATGATTGCTTTTTTTTATATTTCTAGCAGTAAAACCAGCAGCCTTCTTGTTGCTACGTGTGTCCACTGATACAGTCTTTAAAATGAATATCTGACAGAGACAGCTAATTTGTGCAGTAAATTATTAATACACGAGAACAAATATCACTGGCTTTAAGCAAATATAATGAATGTTTCTAGTGTAACACCAACATGCCAAATAGAATTGTTGTGGTGCTTCTTCGATGTCAAGCAATGAAACGGTGCATAGATCTTCTCACCCTGCTATTATCCAACCAGGATTCTAATTCCAGAGAAAATAATTTAGTGCAATTCTCTTAGAGGCAAATATAACCATGTTTGTATATTTATTTTATAGGAATAGTGAGAAGTGGGAGGATTTTCCTTTTCCAAACCCCATTAATCCCTACGTTACTGGAAAGCCTGATTAATACATTCCAACGGTGATGCATGTACACTTTCCCTTTTTAAGCAGAGTAGCATGGCCCCTCCAGCACTTGAGATCACGTTACTGTTCCGCCACTGATGACTGATTCCCCTTCTGTTCCACTAAGAGGCAGATTGCGTTCTGGGCTAAGGTGATCTCCCCTAGAAAAACATGCAGGGTCTTTAAGACATAGCTACAGTACTACATCCATAGCGCACCCAAAGGGTTGAGAGGCACGTTCATTTTTAAAGAAATCTATGTGGATATAAAAATCACCTTAAAGCAATCATTGCCATGCTCGTAGACTGGCGTCTACATATTTGCATTTAAAGAAAGTGTCAATTCAGGCTTCTGGGGCCTCTTGTTCATTATGGATAAGGTGAATTGTTGTAAGCGATGTTTGCAAAGAGCAAGGAAAGAGCCCCTTGTTTGACTACACTCAAATCAAATGATTAATGGTTAATTGAGTGAATAAAACTTAGCTTTTACTTAACATATGTTTAGGGTTGCCAGGTGGCTTCTCCAAAAATACTGGACTCAATGGTGAAAGGTGTGTCAGGTCACTATGTCCAGGGAGGAAAATACTGGACACATACATGTCCAGTATTACAGTATCTCTCATTTATTACTGGACAGAGTATACAAATACAGGACAGTCCAGTTCAATACCGGACACGTGGCAACCCTACGTATGTTTAACATAGAAGCAGAGACATAATTCATCAAGTAATAACTCGTTCTACACACATGGAGTAGTGGTATCCTTAGAAGAAGTTATGCACTTTTTAATTTCACTTCTGAGGGGAAAACAGTAAGTGTAACAACTAAGAATTGGACTGTATCCCCAGAGATTAAATACTGCTTAAAACTATCCATAGGATACAAGAGAGAGAGAGACAGTCACAGCCTTGAGATTTACAAGATATGCTGTATGTATCTCTACAGACTGGAAGGAGTTAATAGACAAAAATTCCACTGAGATAGACATCTCTTGATACATAGTTGAATAAACGTACCATATAAGTGAAGTGTTAAGTCTCTTACCCTATCTGACTAATAAGGGGTTCTTGTACTGCAACATAGGGTCTACCTATCTGCTGCCCTAAACACAGAGTACCATAATCAGCACTGATACATGTGTGTAGAAAGAGTTATTACTTGTTGAATTATGTCGCTGCTTCTATTTTAAATATACATTAACTATAAGCTATGTTTTATCTACTCAATTAACCATTAATCATTTGATTTGCATGCCATCAAACAAGGGGCTCTTGCCTAGACCTTTGCCAGCGTTGGTTATAAATTTCCTACGCCCCCTTCTTGCACCTTATCACATTTATATTTGTTTGGCTGAAACAAGAGCTTCCACTACCCCATCCTCTCTTTATTAAAATTGCACAGTGAATGTTGAAAATTGCATTCTAATTTTTCTCCCCTGTTTCATAAGGCAATATAATCGTTTTCTGGCAAAAAAAATAACTTTGAAGGTAAAATGACATGTGGAGCGGCACTTTCAAACGGAACGGTTTGGAGACCTTGTGCTATTAATGAAAATAGAAGGAGCGAGATAAACTAAACAAACCCCCTATATAATAAAGTGAGAAGCGATGTACTGCACAGTTCACGATACATCAACTTTCACTTATGTAACTGTGAGCTGCTCCACTTCATATCACATAAATAGGGGCCATAGAGAGATGAGAACAAATAACAGAGTTGTAACTACACAAGTGTTAATACTTACTTTTCCAACGTTTTCCTTTTCTTCTTTTACAACAGGCACCCCAAATAGTGTGCCCACGCTATTTACACAGTTAAATAAATCATTTCAGATAGCAGATAGTGCATCATATTTTCATTCCTTTTCATCCCTACGAGCCTAGCCGTTTTCCACATACAGTGCATATTGTACTGAACACGTGTGGAAACTTTGCAGGCCCTTTACTAACCCTTTCATTGCTAGAGCACAATTCAGAACTACTGTATGTTTTGAAGGGTTTAATAAACTATGACTTGGTTAGGCAGTAATGCACAAAAAAAAAAAAAATGTCTCGGTTTACCAGGCCAGACAGAGCCAACCCCTAGCTACAGAATCCAGTGTTTAGTGTTTTTTTATTATTTCCCCCCAAAATTAGGATTTAAAAATATCTCCTTGAAGAATTACAATACAATTGGGTCATGTCTACAAAGTGGTGCTAAGCCATACAGCACTTTTATTTGTATAAGCTGAAAAGTGTCTTACAGAATAGCACCGGTAAGTAGATGTGGCCCTTTATCTGACCTTTAGCCTTTGAAAAGCATCTTTCCAATGTTGTATGAAACTTAAGTTTCCAAGATCTTTTAAGACCATCGTACATTGTAACCTGCCAAACAAGGTTAGTCATTTCTTCTTATGCAGTGCTGACACGTATGCAGCGCAGTACAATTTAAAGAATCACTGAAACTCCTGCCCCCAAACAGTTTACAATCTAGTATTGGATGCCTGAGGCACAGGGCCCCGTGGCAGAGTTTCGCAGTCATATGGAGATTGAACTGGGTGTCAAAATGAGGTCTCTCCTCCTGAGATCGGTGATTTCACCTCTTGACCACCACACCTTGGGAGATAAAAGGATAACAATTTGGGGTTCTCAACATTTCAGAGAAACCAACCATTGCAAATGGCACTTCTACTCCAAAGGAAGCTTTTTTGTTTAATCAGCTTCTCACATATGTAAGCTTCCATCCTATATGGAGCCTATTTCCCCAAGTAACAGTTATGTTGGACGTCAACTTGGTTTACAACAGCCCAGTAAGAGTTCTCCTTCAAAATAAGAGAAGGTTGTGTTCTTCTGTTGACTACACCACAGTCTCGTTCCCCTTCCCTGGTTTTGCCCAACCGTCTGCTCTTTTCTTTCTTTTTACTTTCCCTGAGTTCACCAATCTGTTGGAACACTTCTGCCATGTGTGTAGTGTTTTGGCAGACCAAATCCACATACCAGAGGTGATGCCAACCAACAGGCACATGAAAATCTTAAGCATTTCTACTGCCATATTGGAGTCATCGGCTGTGTAACGAAAAACAGCCCAATTTGAGATTTCATAAAAATAACAAGCTATGACGCATGTGGCTGGGACAGTATACAAAACTGAAAATACTCCAATTTTGACCATCAGTCTCTCCAACTTGTCTGTTTTTGTTCCATCTTTTTGAAGGTTGGATCGAATTTTAAATAAAGCTACAAGACCAGCTGCGATGAATAGAGTTCCTATCACCAAGTAGGTAAAAAGTGGAGCAACGACAAAACCTGTGAGTGCATCAATGTTTTGATTGCCAACATAGCACAAACCAGTCAGCTCATCAGCATCTACTAATCTCATGACCAAGATGACTATTGTCTTCACTGCTGGAATAGCCCAGGCTGCAATATGGAAATAGGAACTGTGCATTTCTATGGCCTCATGTCCCCACTTCAGCCCGGCTGCCAGAAACCATGTCAATGTCAAAATAACCCACCAGATGGAGCTAGCCATTCCAAAAAAGTACATCAGCAAGAAAATGATTGCACATCCTGTGTTCTTTAGACCTTCTTGGATAAGAACAGGTTCTGCTGCCTCTTCAAAATCACAGGATATCCTTTCCCGACCCACTGTTAACCTCACAATATAAGCAATGCTATAAATATTGTAGCACATGCTCAGAAATATGATGGGACGCTCAGGGTAAGAGAATCTGGATGAGTCAATCAGGAAAGTGAGGACAGTGAATGCAGTTGATATAAAGCACAAACTAGCCCATACGGCCATCCAGATATCTGTGAATTCCTTCGACAACCGGCTATAGAGTCCCGCGTCATAACCACACTTTAGAACACAGCTCATACTTCTTTTAACCCAGGTATACTGATCTGGATTAGATCCAAATGAGTTACATTCTTCTCCAGGCTGCAGAGATGTCTTACTGTGAAGTGGGACCTCTTCATCTCCAGGACCCTCCATGCACATGTGATTGTGGTCATTCTGAGGGGGAAATTTATTGCAGTTTAAGCTGTCAGGCCAGGCAAATCCAAACTCTTTTAGGACAGGCTCACATCTTTTTTTGACGGACAGACACATGCCACCACAGGGACCTATTGGGATGTTAATCTTCTCCGTGCACATTGGAACATACACCGAACAAAGGAAGAACTAGAAAAGAACAAAACAAAATTATTGAGGATGGCAATACAGATAATTACATTTCTGATAGGTGTACTTAAGAACTCTAAAAACCTACTGAATGGATTTTATACGATTCTTGAACTTACCATAACATACATACGTTAGATACATAACATTGTTTATGTGCACATGTAATTTGGTGTTACTGTAAAAAAACATCCTATAATATGATAGTTTTTACTAAAAAAAATGAATCTCAATTCTGTTATAAAAACATAGTTACTGCAAATGTAAGTTTGCTTGCCTTTCTTTCCTAGCTGGGAATGTGTCAGTGCCTATTTTATAACTTTCTTCTGTCTCACCCTCTCCTTTCCTATTTCTAATTATAACAATAGCTAGCATACTTTGTTCTCTGCTTTTCCTTCTTGTACTGTAGGTGATTTTTTGTTTAGCCAACCTTGATATGCTCCTTTTATCTTTTGTTAATTGTAACCTAATCAAACAGAGACAGAGGAGTTTAGCAATTTAATACAGCGGTCCAAACAAACTAGAGATGGTTCAAATCAAAGTAAAGATAAACATGCGAACGGACTCCATACATGAGATTCAGTGATTTATTTTCCACACTCCATACATGAGATTCAGTGATTTATTTTACACACTCCATACATGAGATTCAGTGATTTATTTTACACACTCCATACATGAGATTCAGTGATTTATTTTACACACTCCATACATGAGATTCAGTGATTTATTTTACACGCTCCATACATGAGATTCAGTGATTTATTTTACACGCTCCATACATGAGATTCAGTGATTTATTTTACACACTCCATGCATGAGATTCAGTGATTTATTTTACACACTCCATGCATGAGATTCAGTTTTTATTTTACACACTCCATACATGAGATTCAGTGATTTATTTTACACGCTCCATACATGAGATTCAGTGATTTATTTTACACACTCCATACATGAGATTCAGTGATTTATTTTACACCCTCTCCATACACGAGATTCAGTGATTTATTTTACACACACATTTGACCTTTAAACTTAAACCTTTTTGCTACAAACCACCTTGATACTGGTATGATTTTGTGAAGCTGCTCTATCATAAATTGTTTGTCTTGTTTAATTAACTGCTTTCAGTTATCTTTTCTCTTATCTGCAATCTTCCCATAGATAGGTAAACTAAGATCAGCATAAATTCTCCTTCTACAAAATTTTAAACTGCTCCTTTGTTAAATAAAATCTCCCTCTTCTGGCTAGAACACTCACTTTTTTTCTCCCTCCCCTCCACCCCCTTAATGATCATAGAGATCTTGTTAATGGGGAATTCAATATGCCCTGTTTTTTTAACAGCCTGAAATTAGCAGGCATCCTAATCAGTCTCCCACAGAAAAGTGGAGAAACTGACAAGTAAACTGAGATCAGCCCCTGCATTCCTGTGGAGCAGCATGTCACTTTCACAATGAGTTGAAATCCTTATATCAACAATGTGTGCAAAGTGTCAAACAAAAGCTCTGCCAGCAGCATTCCATCACTATGCTCTGGAGAAGGCTGGCGTGAGCATCACTTTATGCGCTTAAGAAGCTATACAGGTCACATAGTAGATGAGGTTGAAAAAATACATGTGTCTATCGAGTTCAACCTATATTAAATTTATCCTATATTTGTATTTACAGTATATTGATCCAGAGGAAGACAAGCAGAAAAAAAAATATTAGCATTGGGAGAAAAGTAGTTTAATGTTAAAAAAACAAAAAAAAAACATACAACACGTTTCCAAATCGGTTTGTGTAACAGGCTTCTTATACGTATATATTATGCGTATATGTGTATATATGTGTGTGTGTATTATACATATATCATGCAAGTCTCGTAATACGCACAAACAAATAAGATTCTATGGGCATATGTATCAAGGCAAAGTTGGGGCAAAATCATTGCTGTATATGTATCAAATAAATAAATCCCATTGAAATCAATGGCATTTTTTTCTTTGATACTTCAATTTTGCCATGTTACAGAGGTATCAACTTTTCAACAGCAGGGGGGGGGGAGGGCTTGTCAAATATTGGGCTCTAGGACAATGTATATAATTAGCCACAACATGTTCTGAGACCAAGAAGATGCCTTTCTGAGACCAGTGACATTTGGGATTTTGTATCATGCAGTTTTAGAATGGAAATTGACGACATACACATTATTTATTTATAAAAATGTTTTACCAGGAAATAATACATTCAGAGTTACCTCTCGTTTCCAATATGTCCTGGGCACAGAGTTATAATGACAATACACCGCTACACATTATATTTAGACATTTCATGGACAGTTAGGGACAATATATATTATGTGCATATTTAACAGACATGCTGCTGCTCATACACGTTTCTGCTGGATGACTGGTACCCACCTGTAGCTGACTGGAACATCCATACTGGATGAGTGGGGTGAATGTGGTCAGCTGAAGCTCAGCATCGGTTTGCAACTCGTGGCCAACCAGGTTTGGCATTTTGGTGACATTGTAACCAAGATTCTGACACATGGAGATTCTGATGGGGTCACACCGCCTTTCTTCTTCATCTCCAAAACCACATGTATTTCCAAATAGGCAGCACAGGATAGATAAGTAAAATGTAAGTGATCTTGGCTCAGATCGTCCTCCCATCTTCATGGCAATGTCCCAGTGTCAGCTCTCCAATGATATCTTACAAACCTGCTACTAGCAAGCAGTCCTCACATACATGGAAACTCGAAGTAATGGTAATGCAAGGGGGGGGGGAAGTACTGATCTGCAGCTCAAAAAGTATCCAATCTCAATTTGATTGTAGCTTCAAACGTAGATTCAACTACAGTTCTCCTTGGAAGCAGAGTTAATTGAGAAACAAAGGTAGTTGCTGGTCCTGCAGTCCTATCTTCGCTGATTCAATCCACTGCACATCAAAACGTCAAGAAAATCCACCAATATGAAAATTAGTGTCAGGTTAAAGAATAAACTGTCTAAAACATTGCAAAAAAAATAAAAATCTTAGTGGAAATCTATAACATGCAACAGGGGGAAAGACTTGGGTAGCCTGTTGTCAGAGCTGTAAGAAGTGATAGTCCAAGTGAGATGGTCTCTGCAGCACAGTGTGCCTGTTCTGAGCTGCTGCTGCTGCTTCCACAGGCTCATCTACCCGGCTCACTGTGCTCCACAATGCACTAATGAGAGGAGGAGACAGGGGAGGGAGACTGTGTGTTACAGGCAACAGGAGGGGTAAGGGGCTGACTGATCCCATGGTACGGTATCCATAGAGGTTCAGATCAGTTCATGCAGGTTCTCAAGTTTCCTATGGTTCCTTGAAATCACCCAGCCGTCTTTCTTAACTCTCTCCCTGCCACATGGGCTGGCTTTGTGGTCCTTAAGTGTTGATAGGGCTTTCTCTGCGCTTAAGAGAGGTTTCTCCTTTCTTTTTTTCAGGGATTTTCAGAGTGGAAGCAGATAAAGACTTGCTGGCTGTAATTCAGGGATTTCAAGGATTTGGGAGGGGGGTGGGGGGTGTTGATGTGCTCATCCTACATGTGGCTGTGTGTGCTTGTGCATGTGAGGTGCAAGTATTTATCCTGCTGAGATCTGCATACTGTGGGATTATCTGTGATATTATACTATACCATAGTTAATTAATGGTTTTAACTAACCAAAAAACCTGAAATAAAAAAGCAAATATGCTAAAATCATAGATCGTCTACTTACACAACCTAGTAATCGTGATACCGAATTGTACCTATAAATAATATACGCACGGCAGATTTTGACTTAACGTGAAAATTGAATGTGTATTTTTTTTTTTTGTAAGATAAAAAAATGATCCTACAAAATAAAAAAATAAAAAGTTTTGTAACCTGAACATATTTAAGGTGTCTCCATAAAAGATATTCCAAAGATATCCCTACAAAAAAAATATTGCTGGCTCTCATGTTGAATTTATTATGTGTCAGAACCACTGATCTCTTCCACATTAATTTATCCGAGATGCATATTATTTAAGATAGATCGTTTAGGTGGTAAGGGTGGTGGAGATACTCAATTCTCTAAACAGAAGAATTCTGCTAAGTGGGGGTAGCCCAAAGCTTGAGTGCAGGGTGTCTTGACCCTGGAAACATTCCTCCCTCTCTTGTCTTGTATGGTATGTATAGTAAGGGGTTATGTATGTACAGGTGGTAGGTGAACTTAGTCGTTGATAGGGTGGTGTGATTTGTGCCAGCATAAGCCGATTTCTCAGTTGGGGATTGGTGGCATCGGGGGCAGTGGTATTGTTGAATGGCCCACGCAGTTTCAGCACTTTTTTTTTTAAATCTAAGTCAGCTCTTTAGTTTATTTTTACTGTTGCTATATTTCAAGTATGTATGTATATATTTTTTAAAGAAACAAATATACATAATAGAAAAGAGGGATTGGGTTAAGACTTGGCTGTCTCAGCCAGGGCCGCCAACAGAAATCGTGAGGCCCGGCACAAACATTTTAAGCAGCCCCCCCCGTGTCAGCGGTACTGCCCACCACCCCCCCCCCCATTTCACACCTCATGAGCCCTCATCTCTTTCCCCCCCCCTTCCCACGTATTTCTCTCCCTTCCGTCTCACCCTCCCGCCTCGTATGTATTTCTCTCCCCTGCTTCTCATTCTGTGGCTAAGGCCCCGCTCCCTCAGTCAGCGCGCCCGCACTGAAGACAGGCGGCGCGCTGACAGGCAATTGACCGCGATATGCAGTCTGTAGGGAGCCGGGAGCCGGAGCGGGAGGGGGGGGGGGGCGTGGTAAAACTTTGCCAGGTCTGAGATTGTGGTGCCATGGTGCCGTCCCCCCCCAGACACAACACATACACACAACACATACACACACACATACACACACACATACATACACATACATATACACTCAAACATTTTTCCCCACAGCTCCTTCCCTGCTCCCCTCCCAAGCCGCCTCCCATCCGTAGCTCCTTCCCTCCCCTCCTTCCCTCATTGGCTGACTGCCGTACCACGTGACGCATCAGAGCTGCAAATCACTAGGAGCTTGCAGCATCGGCCGGCTGACGCGTCACAGCACGCAGCCAGCCAAGTAGTAAGGAGCCAGCGGGGACCTCCACACTAGAGGAAGGGGGCTGCGGACCACCGGACGCAGCGGGACCAAAGCCTTAGGCTGGGTCCATAGAGGGTGAAGCCGCGCTGAGCCTTGCGGATGCTCCACGATGAGCCCCGTCATCCTCAATGAAGATGTCTTTAGAGGGGGCTTCCACGAGCGTCCGCAGGCGTGCTGAGGCGCAGAGATTTTCAGCTGACAGACGAAACTGTTTCTCAGCGCGCTGTCAGCTGAAAACACCCAATCAGCGCGAAGCAGCGTCATGACGTCGACACCGTGACGTTAGCGCTTCACGGGCTATTGGCCCAGTGATGTCACTGCCCCACCTCCCTCCGCCTCCCGATTGGCACGCTGGCTCGCCTGCCAATCCATGGAATCGCATCTGACCAAGCAGACGAGCCTCAGCGTCAGCGCGGAGGATCGTGGCTGGACCCCTCTATGGCCTCAGCCTTACTCCCTCTTTTTCTCACTCACCCCCTCTCTCCTGTTCTTCCGTCAATTACCCCACGCTCACTCATTCCGTCCTCCCCCAACACAATTCCCCCCACAAGATATACACCAAAAAACTTCCCACCCCGAAATATATACAAAAAAATCCGCACCCCCCAAATATATACAACCTCCCCCCCCCCAAATGCATACAAAAAAAACCACCTACCCAAACATATAAAAAAACAATACATATAACTATATATATATATATTATTGGGAATGTGTATATATAAAAAATACCCCAATACATATAAAATACATATAAAAAATATCCCAACACCCCCAATACATATATATAAAAATCAGACTTACCTTGGGGATGATGGTCAGGCCGGTTGCTGCAGGGTGGGCGCGGGGGAGCGATACTGCTGGGGGGCACGTTGTTGCTCCTGCGTGCGCCGGTGTGCTGCGGGGGGTGGCAGTGCTGCGGCCTGCAGGGGGGGGGCAATTCTGTGGGTTGGGGGCCGATGCTGGCCCGATTCTGAAGGGGGGTGGCGATGCTGGGGGTGTGGCGGTGCTGGCCGATGTACAGGAGGGGTGGGGGGGGTGGTGAGACGGCCGAGTAGCGTGATGGTTCCCCAATTCTGTGGTGCTGGCGGGACGGCCCAGTGGCGGTGCCCCGATGCTGGAAGGAGGGGTTAGCTAACCGCCGGGTGGCTTCATGGGGGGGAGGGGAGGTGGCAGTGCTGCTGGGGGCCCGGCGGCTGGTAACAGCAGTTGCCGCCGGCCCCACTGCAGACATCTGTCTCCCGATGCTGCTCTTGCGTTATGGGGTGCCGGTTTCTCCTATGCGTGGCCTGTATCCCATAATGGGGCCTGTATCTCGGGAAGTAGGGGTCCCCGGACTTGAAATCAATGCGGTTCAGCTCCGGAGACCCCCTGCAACAATACTGTAATGTTTAAAATTAAATAAAAAACCCGCTATCGTCTGTGAGAGGCGCGCAGTTAGAGTGACTGATTCAGCCTATCTCTTACTGCGCGTCTATTACAGAAAGGCAGACCCTGGTATGACTCAAACAGCAGGGACCCCCGCTGTGTTAATCTGATTGGCCATTATGTCTGCCGCGGCAAAACTAGTGAGGATCACGGACAAATTTCGAAATCCATTTCTACATTTGTTCGAATAACGGCTGCTGCATCCGTAATGGCTGCTTCTGTCAGTGTACTAACTCAGCAGCTACAATGTATCCTTATATTACTAAGGTAACATTATGTATTGTTACAGTTTACAGCTCAAACAGCTGGAAACGTTTGCAACAAATTATCCCAAACAGGAAAGTGTTGCAGATATCTTGCATTGCTGGAGAGGTGGGCTAAAACTTGTTATAGAAATCAAATGATGCTTTAAAACGCATTACAAATGGCAGTAAAAGTTGAAAACAACAAAAAAAAGAAACAGTCATTATTATCTAATACTACAGAAATTATTATTATTATTTTAAACATATAAGATTTCACGTTTTGCTGCTTTAATGATGGTTTGTTGAGTCCGCTTGGTTGTGGTCTTTTGGCAAAGGCGATGCAGTTGTGTTGCTGTGAGGTAGCAGTTGCTGTCTGCTCTTGTCATGGGATATTTGTGGCAGTGGATATAACCCTCCCCCTTCTTGGCTTTGGGCTAAAGAGGGGTTTTAAGGTTATGGCTGGCAAGGCCAATAAGAGTTTAAGGTTTCATTTATATAATGATTTATTTATTCTAGTTTTGTGTATTATAATCATGTTTAATAACATTGCTTCCGCCTTTACCATCATACGTGTGTGTTCAGTGATTATGTAGGGTTTTTATATATTTATTTATAGTGGGGGTGGGGTGGTCGTCTATGGTCGGGTTTATTTACTCAAGTACAATAGTCATTATCAGTCACTAAAGGTTCGCTACATAACAGCAAATTGAACTTGTGACAGTGATATACTGTATTAACATGTCCATATTAGTATTTATTAAAATATCAATCAGACAATTATACGTATGTTTCAACGCATTTTTGAAAGTTTTAATACTTTTCATTGTTTAAATTACAATAGGGACTCTGACTGGTGAAGATGTGATTGTAAGTCGTGTCTGCTCCACCTCACAGATAAGGTTATCAGATTTATTCAGACACCCTGCAAGTGAAATAATGAACTAGAAAGACTGGACAATGGAGAGATAATAGAAGTAAAAGCTACTCTAAGCTTCAGGTTACAGTGTTTACATTAAGTGGGACTCAACATTAATTTAAATTACTTCATGATTGCTAATGGCTTTTGTAGTTCAGTTTTTTTTTTTGGCAGATTTTGTCGTTGTCTATTGATGTATACTGTACTTTTGCAGTTTAGGGAATAAATAGTTTTCAGAATAGTTTTGGATTGCAACATTCTCTTTTTAACTAGTACGTGCTAATGGTAATGAAAGCCCAGGGCTATCCACTATGATATACTTCTTTAATAGTAATCATTGTCTGCGACATTCCAGCTATGACTAGTCCAAGCAGTGCTGCTTTTTTTATTAAATTACTATCGATAACACTCATGATAACCCAGTTCTTTAATAAAAAGTAAAAAATCAGGACTTGTGAATAATCATAACAATTTCATGTTTCCATTATATTTGAAAACTTGGGCCACACCTAGTGCAGAAAAACAGGACAGGAACTATTCAAGGAAAAAATCCCATACATTTCGGTGATTAATGTGGTCTTATTTTTTGCAGCCTTGCAGCCGGGAGACTTCAGTAGCACTGTCTCTATCCACATTTAAGACCCATCTTAAAACACACCTGCATAACGAAACATATGAGTAGCTCCATGGCTGATACTTTACACCTCATACATAAACCTTGGCCCCTTGCAGACGCACTTACCAGAACACCTTCCTACTGTCTCTGTTACTTCTTCCTACTTACCAATTAGATTGTAAGCTCTCCGGGGCAGGGACTCCTTTTCCTAAGTGTTACTTTTATGTCTTAAACACTTCTTCCCATTATGTGTTATTTGTATTACTTTTATTTATATGATTGTCACATGTATTACTGCTGTGAAGCGTTATGTACATTAATGGCGCTATATAAATAAAGACATACATACATACAGCAAGTAGCCTTCATTTCTCCACAAATTCCATAGCCTATAACTCAGTACAAATCACAGGAGTTGAAGCAGCAGATCCCACCAAGTCCTTTCCCCCGGTTTTCTTCAACAGGGGGCATGGGGGCAACCTGGGAATCCCCCGAGCTGAAAAGCATTAATTACAGCTCTGGGGACAATGTGGTTTCTGATATACTTACTGGTATTTAAATACCCTGTGTTACGTGGGCTAATAGGAAAGGATGACGTCACGGCTTTCCATTGGCCAGCGTAATGCTGGAGATTACAACAGCCATTTTGCATCCTCTACAGGGGATAAGAACAGTTACAAACCTGCTAAGAACAGCTACAGCATTTCAGCTCTCGGGACCCTCTGCTTCCCATCCAAAAGGGTGGGTAAAAAATCTAGGTAGCGGGAACTGCTGCTTTAGAGTGAAAGTAGAAAATACCAACGCGCGCCACAGATCCAGCTAGATCTCCAGTGGCAGAAGTGCCACAATCCTACACCAGAAAATCCAGGTCATTAAGAGCTGAATTATTATTATTATCGTTTATTTGTGAAGAGCCAACATATTCCGCAGCGTGGAACAATGGGGTACAAGTTATATCTATCCCATAAACAGTTACATACAGGTGAGGACAAGCATGCACAAATAGATACAAAGAGGTAATGAGGGCCCTGCTCATGTGAGTTTACAGTCTAGAGGGAATGAATGATGAATTACATGAGTCAATGTGTTTGCCTAGTCTCCAAAATGGCAATGTCTGATACAGTGCTGACAACAGTTACAGCCCAGTACAGAGAATCTGACATAGACCAGTCCCTGGCACAAAAGGCTTACAATATAATCTGAGGCAAGAGGAAAAGCAAAGTGATCTGCTCAAGATCAGAAGGAGCTGGCACTGGGAATTTACTCAAACCAGTTTTACTCATAACAAACCCAGAGTCTTTATCACTAGGCCACTCCTTAACTTTCATGGATTTCCAAATAGTATGGATCTCACATAATGGAAATGATGATGTCAATTCTGCTGTATCTGGTATAGTCCTATTAAAGAGAGAACACACAGCTCACAATAACTAACAATACATTCTCTCTAGAGTTATAATTTCTATAGGACATCCCCTTTGGGGATTGCCATTTCAATGCAGATAGATTTATTATAGTTTGGCTAAATGTTGTAACTAAAGATTTCCTCTTTAAAAGTACATGATAGCTGTTGTTTCCTGTGATAGACAAAGAGCCCTCCTGTATTGTGCTTAGCCATGTAAAAAAAGCGCATGGGGAAAAGGGTGGAGGAAACGTATGTCCCCACTGAAAGTACAATCCTTCATTTAAAAAAGAAAAAATTATCTTTTTTTCCCCTTTGCTTTAAAGGTGCAGTGCTGTAAAAGTAAATTAAGCTTCATATTTGCAAAGTGGCGTGAAGCAGTAAAACTCCGTGCATCCCATTCAAACTAATAAATATGGCCTCAAATCTTGGCCATTGATGAATGATAATCATGATATTGTAGGCATTGATTGCAAAATAGAGAGAAAACGTAGGCTCTCTATAACCCTTGAAATCATGCATGTAAAACACACTTTGATACACGTCCCGTTGCTTTAGCAATTCCACCGTGCGGATATGGGTTCATACTGGTCCTGGTGCTGGCGTCTGAGCTTCCCACAACTCATATATCAGAATAAGAGAAAGTGTAATGACGTAGCACTCCGTGCAAAGAAGAGAATTGAAAATGTCACAGACATGGTCCCATACAGTGTGAACATCAAAAAATCTTCAAGCTTTGTTGACAAACACCCATGAAGATGATGAAGCGCGGTGGGCAGCATGAAAGCGTTAGGCTATTTTGCGTGTGTGTTGGATCCATGTACACTCTTTATGGGTGTCTGTAAGCTTGAATATTTTTGATATTCACTGGGACCAAGTCTGTGATGATTTGAAAGTTCCTCTTTGCTTTGTCCTTACGCTTTCTGTAGGCATTGATTCACTATTTAAGCATACAGTAAGTCACTATCATAGTGAACACCTTTTATTTGGGTAAATATGGTGCAAAACTTACTCAACAACAGCACTTATTGACAATTTATGACAATTTACTTCTGCCATGTTATGTTCATACTATTTTCATGTCTCTTCAAACAGGATGGAATAGACAATTTGGTTTGATATTGCGTTTTCATTAACATACCCATAGCATGTACTAGCAAATGAGAAAATGTTACATACAGTACTGTGGTTACATAGTAGATGAGGTCGGAAAAAAGACATATAGTATGTCCATCAATTTCAACCTACGTTTACTATGTAAATGGCTTAAGTTCCCTTACAGTAGTTCATCAAATTCAAAATACAGTTTTAATGACAGTGTATGCTTTAAAAAGATACATCTTGCTTGGCGTGTCTCTTGTGCGCCTCTCACTAGCCTCCCCTCCCATCCCCTACATCAATAGGTGATTTACTTTTGTAATGTAAATCTTATGTGGTTGGGAGGATGTGAAGGACATAACTGGTTTTACATCAGTGGCATAATTGCAGGGTATGCAGGCATTATGTACGTGGAAACCTGCAAAACAAAAATATACAATTTAATCACGGAAAACATGATATTTAAGCTTTTGTGAACACTAAGTTAAACAATCAAGTCATTGTTTCTATAGAGCAAATAAAGCTTTACACCAGGGGTAGCCGACTCCAGTCCTCAAGAGCTACCATCAGGTCAGGTTTTCAGGATATCCCTGCTTCAGCACAGGTGGATCAATCAGTGGCTCAGTCAGAGACAAAACCTGATTTGTTGGTAGCTCTTGATGACTGGAGTTGGCTACCCCTTCTTTACACTGTATGAGTAGACTGCGGGGTAATTTAAGCTCAATATCGGATATCAGACCGTGCATTATATCATTTTAATACATGGCTCAACAGGGGGCCATGTGTTGTCACTAAAATGAAAGGAACCTGTCAATCATTTCCTTTTAAATTATTTTTCACGTTTGCCCTGGTTTTGAGACAATGGGTATATTATCCCGATAGATAATTGAGGCAACCTAAAAGGTTTGCTCTACTTTTTAGGTTCGGCAATAAAGAGAAAATCTCAAAAAACACCCCCTTTTCCCCCCAACCCCCCATATACTGTAGCAGGGGTGTTTTTGCAGGGATACATTTACCAGTTAAAAATTAATATATACACAAACTTCTATAAAAATTCCATCAGTAAATAAAGAAATGACATAAAACTATTCACCATTCACTATTTCAGAAACGTGTAGTAATTTCATTGCCACTATGTGGGGTTTCTTGTTGATCATTAAAAATAAAGGTGCTCGAAATATCCCTGCAATCCCTCTCGCCTAATGTAGAGTTGCATACAATTAAGAAGTTGTTTAGGGATGCAGAGCACAGCATTATATCTAAAAGATGATGGCGGAACCCACAGTAAATTTGTGTACTTTTTAGTGTTTGTGCATGACGTCCCGTAGTCCATATATTTGCCTCACAGGTCCTCTTTTCCATACTGGACTGCTCATTGGGGACAATCCATATAGTAGTCCATATATTTGTAGTCCATATATTTGCCTCGCAGGTCCTCTTTTCCATATTGTCCCTGCTCATTGGGGACAATCTCTGATTTGTACCTGAAAATGTTTCATTTTTCTACTTTTTCCCTGATTAAAAAAAAATCTCAAACCAATACAAATAAAAACTAAACAACCTGTCTTAGTTCCTTACAACCAGTCCTGTGAGGTTTTAATAGCACTGTACAGTATAATTTTATCTATGAAGAATTCTCATGTTGATCAACTAAAAAGTATCACAACCTGCAGTACAACAAATCTGCACTTTTCCTGGACCTCTGCAACAAGAACTTTATATTACTCCCTGTAATTACTATCTGTAATATGAGCTTTCACATGCTGGCCAGATTGCTGTCTAGCAATGCATTTCGGGTTAACAGCTTTCTAACAAGGGAAGAAAGGACACTTATTATTATAAATGATATCCTCTCTGAAACAGTAACTATCTGGGGCTGGTACAGTAATGGCCGCAGGCATGCACTGATGTGCAACATCTTTGTATGTAGAGCATTAACTAAGTAACCTGCCTTTCTTTCTCTGTATTTTCATTCTGACTCATTCCTCTGTACGTCTCCAGATCACACTACTATTTACTCATCTCAATCAAAAGCACAGAAATGCAGTTCATCGATCCCAAGCAGTAGAGATGGGCAAACTGTTCGCCTAAATTCGCGAACTTTGTACACACAAAAACCACGTTCGAATTTCAAAAAATCTCACTTTTGTACAATTTCGCCAAATAACAATCACTGCTTAAAATATGTTTTGGTGGAGAGGGCGGGAGGGTAAGAGGGGAGGAAAGAGAGTCATGCGGAGTCAAGAGAGAAGCAGACAGAGAGGGAGAGGGTATTTTTTCCCCTGAAAGTTTGGAAGAAGCTCAGGCTAAGCAAGTTTCGGCAAGTTTGTACATCTCTACCAACCACATGAAGTCTGGACATTCTCACAACATTGTGGACAGAATTAGAGCTAATAACCACAATAGCACTGACATACAAGGTCCTGTGTGTCAATGCAAAGACAAGCTTGCTGGTACCCATAACAGTTTTCATTTTCTTATAGCTGCATCGTATAGCTCACTTCTTTTAAATATCTTTCTTTTGGCAGATATCATCAGCGAATTGATGAAAGTTTTTGGGCGCACAGGTAAAAAAAAAATGATGGATAGAGAACAGTTATAATTCCATATGGGAAGGCGCTAATACATCTCAAATCCTAAAATGTACGTCTTCTAACTACCCCATTGTGTTTAATACAGGCCTGCAGTCACTAATTACTTCACTTAACACATACAGTAATTATTCCTCCCATTCCCTTCCCTGTACTCTGGTTTGCATGAGCCCCCCTGAAGTGACAATAACAATGGGACAAGTATTGTGGTGAAGCAACAGTTATAAGGCTCCGTCCCCGGTGCTCCCAGCTGCTCGCACGCCTGGCGTCCTGCGGACCGTGCAAAGCTAAAAGCCATGATCTGTGGTCTGCAGGGAGTGATGGGAGGCATGGGGGCGCGGTCATGACGGGGCTGAGTGTGGCCATGATGGGGGGGAGCACGGCCATGACGGAGGGGAGGGGGCACGGCCATTGGCTCCCGGCACACCACGTGACCTAGTCGCCGCACGGGAAGACAACATTCCCTGCTGGCTGATGCGTCTTCGCTCTACGTGAGTGCCCACAAAGGAAACCACTGGGGCCCGCCTGATAAGAGATATGTATCTGGTGTGTGGCGCGCACGCTGTTGCGGGTACCGCCATTACCACTGTCGACCCGGCCTAAGGTGCAGTCGCTCCTAGCACGAAAGTGTACCAGTGGCAATCATAATGTTCAATGGGTTTGAACTTGGTAACTGATGCATTTAAATAAATATAAGTATTTATACATTTTTTTTTTCAATCTTAAACTATATCACATTGTTTATGTGGAAACATGAAACTTGAAATATGTTCAGTTTTTTAGTTGATCTCTGACAGAGAGGGTGCGTGTAGAATTAAAGTAGCATTATAATGTGCACTAGGCAAAGGTAAACAAAAAGGTATGTACTGTAGTGGTGTTCCCCTGGCCCCTCTCTGTACCTCCGCTGCGAGGGGTGATCGCGGGCTGAGCAGGGAGCGTTCCTGAGGATCTGCGGCGGCCCGATAGCCTAGGGCGCCGCCATGTTGTGTCTAGCACATGCGCAGTACCATGCGCGACGTGAGTCACTGAGGAAGTTTGCGCATGCGCAGTGAATAGCGCGCGAAGGCTGGCCAATAGAATAGAGGCTCAGAGCAGGGACTGCAATTCCCATCAGCCTCAGCAGGGACATGTGATGCCAGGGAGCGAATAGGAGAGGAGGATTGGCTGGCAGGCAGGAAAGAAAAGCGTGGGGGAGAGACCACGCTAGCAGATGGTCCTGGAGGAGCAAAGGATTGGAGGTGCGTGTTGCAAAGGGTCAGTGACCCACCTGCATAGGCCAGAGATTTCCCTCTGGCCCCAGTGCAGACCCTGAGTCACCACCAGCTTGTGGAACTGCAGGGAACAGCCATAGATAGGGACAGCATACCCTTTACTGTACTAGCAGACAGGGACACACTATTCTTTCTGCGCTGCTGTGCGGTCAGTGGTTTGGGAGCAAGCTGCTACTCGTGAGAGACTACGCTGGATCGGCGGATCCTTTGCGAAGTACAGTTACCGGCTGCTGGAGCGGCCGGAAGGTATTATAATAAGTGCACCAACACCGGTACCTGCAGGCGCTGATCCCGCCTTGGGGGAAGGGTTCTTTGGGGACACTGGGTTGAGTGACCAAGGGACTGGTTCAGTACATTGGACACGGTGTGGGGTACACGCGGTGGTGGGAGAAGGGGACATTGCTCCAGGTGAAGTGTGGCAAGGCCATAGGTGTCTACTTGCTAAGTACCAGCTATTCATGCACTGTGATTATATGTGTTACTGCTGCGACACACTTTATTCGAGCAAATACCCAGTATGTACCTGGCAGATACCTGGAATGCGCCGCTCCTCACCTCTGACAAGCCCCGTTGCGTTTGCCTTCCCAGCCATGGTTCATGCCTGGCTGACGGGCGGCTGATCTGTTAAATGATAATGATTAGGATTTAATAGGCTGCAATGCTTTGCGTGTCTACCAGATGGCATAAATTCATGAATTGTAATGCAGTATATATATATACTGTGCAGTATTGCAGCCAGCGGGAATAAAATGCTTCAATCCCTGCCTGGAAAATAACCTAATGCACTCGGGCAGAAAACAGTCACAAACCTCAATACACCCGGGTATACCCGAATTCGTGGGACTAGCCGAGCTCAAATAAAGTGTGTCGCCAGTGTATATGTGTGATAGCTGTATGTTTAGGTTTTGCATTCACTTACTAGTAAAAGGTTACAACGTTGTTGCTTATTATCATTATTCTTGCCTAGGGGAACCTCACTTATTGGGGATCCTGGGTAAGTGGAGGCGCTGCCAAGTACATATTGTTACCCCAGGCTCCCAGTTTGTGGAGGCCCAGATCTCGTTGAGCCAGCAGGTATATACAGCATTACTATATCAGCAGAAAAGAGGGCTACATTTGGAGGCGCTGCTGACATCTTAGACGTTGGGTGCCCTAATCAGTATCTAAATCTAATAATAAAAATTTTCCTGGTCCATTTTAGGTTGTGCTGCGTGTGCAATAAGAATGAGAAAAGAAGGACTACTTTAGGAACGAGCATCTCTACCTTCGCCATGTTTGTGCCCTCCCAGACCGAGGTGCGCAAGTGGGCCCAACAATATCAGATACCTCTAAATTCTGCCATTGCCGTTGGACATGTCCCTGCCGCTACGTCCTTGGGCATAGTAGGGGACCAAGTGAGGAAACTTCCATCCCTGGCGACGTCCCGTGTTATGGACCATAAGTATGATGCTGACCACACGTGGCGTAAATTACTATTGGCCACGGAATGGGAAATATGCCCCGAAGCAGTACCCCCTATACTAACCCTACATGAAGACCCGGGAATTCATTGTTCACTGGTCCATGTGGGCGTAGCCGCAACACTGGCTATGTCCACGCCCCAGAGAGAGCATCCCGGACCGTCATCTGCAGTAACGTATACTCCGTTCCGTACTCCAGAGAGCAGCCTAGCCCCCACGTGGCCAGCAGCCAGTGGCCTAGGAGTGTCTTTTGCACCATCCACTATCCGGCCCTCCCTGAGTAGAAGCAGTATGTCCAGACTCGATTCCGGTAGTCCATATGTGGGAAATACTGTGCCTAATGACTTCACAATACCTGTACTGGCAGAGGCCATACATCAATCCGCCCAGTCGCATCAATACAGGAAATTGAAGGCGTTCTCCGGAGACAAGCCAACGCCCTTAGGCGAGGTGGGTTTTGAAGAATGGTTGGATCATGCTGAACAAGTACTGCCTGAATGGGCCTGCACTGATGCAGTGAGGAGGCAGCGAATCATTGAATGCCTGTGGCTGCCCGCATCCAATATAGTGCATTGCTACAGAGATGACCATCCGGACGTTGACACCCACGGGGTACTACATGCACTCACCAAAGCCTATGGAACACCGGTGGACTCGTTCTCCTTGATGGCCAAATTCCATGCGCTTGCCCAGAAAGAGGGAGAAATAGCGTCTGCATTTGGATCTCTGGACTCTGGTAAAGAGGAAAGTTGTGCAGAAGGCTGATGCCGATGGGCTTAGAACCACGCAATTCCTGAGGGGACTCCTATCATTACACCAGGTAGCAGTAAGACTCAGCGGATGTCTTGTGCCGGGTCAAGCCGTGTCTTTTGACGAACTTATGGACCGAGTACAAGCTCATGAAACTGTGCTGTTAGTCGGAATCTGAGTACAGCTAAGAAAGCGGGAACCACCTCCAAGGAAGCTAAGAAAGGAGAGGCTAGAGCGAAACCAGCCGTGGAAGTGAGTCGAGAGAAGGAAGATCCTGATGATGGTGAGGACGACATTGAAGACTCCACATCAGAAAGAACTTCCCCTGCTTTTAGGAACCAGTCCGCTAGAAGTAATGTCCAGTGTTTCCGCTGTGGCAAGATGGGCCACATCTCTTCCTTCTGTCCCGTCAAAAAGAAGATGGCGTCCAGGACTGTGAAATCCATGCTGTGCACCATCTTGATCGCTGAAACGCCCCTGTGTCCGAAGAAGGTACGACCCCAGAGGCTAATGACGTGCCGGTACCGCCACAGATGGGCAGCCGCATCGGACCGCCGGCCATTGTAAAGGTCGTTATTGAAGGGATCTATGCATCTGCGCTACTGGATACTGGTTCGCAAGTAACCATTGTATATTGACCCTTCTATGATCAACACCTTCAAGGGTTGCCCCTACTGTCCGCGGACACTATGAGGTTAAGGGGATTGAGCCATGAAGATTATCCTATTGATGGAGTGGTAAGGGTACGGTTGGATATTCCACAGCTGAATACCTGCAAGCATTATCCCGTGGAAGTGGAAGCGTTACTGTGCCCAGAACCCCAAGAACATCCCAGTGCCCCTATAATCATGGGAACCAATACCGACATAGTACAGGCAGTGATCCGTATGTACTTACAGGAGGCGGGTGAACTACCATTGATGGCGCTAGCTGCGTGCCCGGTGTTACAAGAAGAATGCTGTAGGATAGCTGCCGAAGAGGAGCATTGGGTCCTGTACAACATTGATTACGGATTGACTGAGATTTCCCCAGGGGGAGGAAAGATGACGACCGCCACCTGTTGCTACCCAGAAAGACACAAGACAGATCGACTATTCTCACTGGAGAGTACTGCAGACGACGACCAACAGCGCGGATACAAGCTGTTGACTTCAGTGCAAGAATGGCCATCTAAAATACCGAATAGAGTACAGGTGTACAGCGTGGTTCAATATGTGTGACATTGGGTTACGTTCCCAAGCAGGGACATAGGATTCTACCGGGGGGAGAATGTAGTGATGTTCCCCTGGCCCCTCTCTGTACCTCCGCTGCGAGGGGTGATCGCGGGCTGAGCAGGGAGCGTTCCTGAGGATCCGCGGCGGTCCGATAGCATTGGGCGCCACCATGTTGTGTCTAGCATATGCGCAGTACCATGCGCGACGGGAGGCACTGAGGAAGTTTGCGCATGCGCAGTGAACAGCGCGCAAAGGCTGGCCAATAGAACAGAGGCTCTGAGCTGGGACTACAATTCCCATGAGCCTCAGCAGGGACATGTGATGCCAGGGAGCGGATAGGAGAGGAGGATTGGCTGGCAGGCAGGAAAGGGAAGCGTGGGGGAGAGACCACGCTAGCAGAGGGTCCTGGAGGAGCAACGGGAGTGGAGGTGCCTGTTGCAGGGGGTCAGTGACCTACCTGCATAGGCCAGAGATTTCCCTTAGGCCCCAGTGCAGACCCTGAGTCACCACCAGCTTGTGGTACTGCAGGGAACAGCCATAGATAGGGACAGCATACCCTTTACTGTACTAGCAGACAGGGACACAGTATTTTTTCTGCGCTGCTGTGCGGTCAGTGGTTTGGGAGCAAGCTGCTGGAGACAAGCAACTACTCGTGACAAACTACGCTGGATCGGCGGATCCTTTGCGAAGTACAGTTACCGGCTGCTGGAGCGGCCGGAAGGTATTATAATAAGTGCACCAACACCGCTACCTGCAGGCGCTGATCCCGCCTTGGGGGAGGGTTCTTTGGGGACACTGGGTTGAGTGACCAAGGGACTGGTCCAGTACATTGGACATGGTGTGGGGTACACGCGGTGGTGGGAGAAGGGGACATTGCAAGGCCACAGGTGTCTGATTGCTAAGTACCAGCTATTAATGCACTGTGATTATATGTGTTATATGTGTGATAGGTGTATATTTAGGTTTTGCATTCACTTACTAGTAAAAGGTTACAACGTTGTTGCTTATTATCATTATTCTTGCCTAGGGGAATCTTACTTATTGGGGATCCTGGGTAAGTGGAGGCGCTGCCAAGTACATATTGTTACCCCAGGCTCCCAGTTAGCGGAGGCCCAGATCTCGCTGAGCCAGCAGGTATATACAGCATTAGTAGTCTTTCTATATCAGCAGGAAAGAGGGCTATAGGTATAATACACCCAAGTGTCAGTCTGGACATCACCCTCCATTGAATGGTAGGTGAATGTATAAGGCTGACAGAGAGAAATATGTGTAAGTTTTATTATATTCACACCAGGGAATTTTTGCACCCAGTTTGCCTCTATAGTAAAGGCAACTATGATACTGGCTTTAGCCAGATTTTAATTGCACTGCTCACATAAGCTTATGCTTTATTTAAGCCCTTCAGGGCTTTCACACTTTTTTCACCAGTCCATGGGACAACTATTATATATATTCAGTTAGGTCCGGAAATAATTGGACACTGACACAATTTTCATAATTTTGGCTCTGTACGCCACCACAATGGATTTGAAATTAAACAACCAAGATGCAACAGAAGAGCAGACTTTCAGCTTTAAATCAAGGGGTTGAACAAAAATATAGTATGAAACGTTTAGGAATTGGAACCATTTTCATACACAGTCCCCTTATTTCAGGGGCTCAAATGTAATTGGACAAATTAACACAATTATAAATAAAATGTTCATTTTTAATACTTTGTCGAGAATCCTTTGCAGGCAATGACTGCTTGAAGACATCACCAAACGCTGGGTTTCCTCCTTTGTGATGCTTTGCAAGGCCTTTGCTGCAGCTGTCTTCAGTTGTTGTTTGTTCGTGGGTCTTTCTGCCTTAAGTTTTGTCTTCAGCAAGTGAAATGCATGCTTGATCGGGTTGAGATCAGGTGATTGACTTGGTCATTGCAGAATATTCCACTTCTTTACCTTAAAAAACTCCTGGGTTGCTTTCGCAGTATGTTTTGGGTCATTGACCATCTGTAAAGTGAAGCGCCGTCCAATCAACTTCGCTGAATCTGCGCAGACAATATATCCCTATACACTTCAGAATTAATCCGGCTGCTTCTGTCTTCTGTCGCATCATCAATAAACACTAGTGACCCAGTGCCATTGGAAGCCATGCATGCCCATGCCATCACACTGTCTCCACCGTGTTTAACAGATGATGTGGTATGCTTCGGATCATGAGCCGTTCCAAGCCTTCGCCATACTTTTTTCTTCCCATCATTCTGGTACAGGTTGAACTTAGTTTCATCTGTCCAAAGAATGCTGTTCCAGAACTGGGCTGGCTTTTCTCGATATTGTTTGGCAAAGTCTAATCTGGCCTTTCTATTCTTGAGGCTTATGAATGGTTTGCGCCTTGTGGTGAACCCTCTGTATTTGCTCTCGTGAAATCTTCTCTTTATGGTAGACTTGGATAATGGTATGCCTACCTTCTGGAGAGTGTTCTTTACTTGGGTGGATGTTGTGAAGGGTTTTTTCTTTACCATGGAAAGGATCCTACGATCATCCACCACTGTTGTCTTCTGAGGACCTCCATGCCTTTATGTTTTGCAGAGCTCACCAGTGCGTTCTTTTTTTCTCAGAATGTACCAAACTGTTGATTTGGCCACTCCTAATGCTCCTGCTATCTCTCTGATGGATTTTCTTTTTTTTTGCAGCCTAAGGATGCCCTGTTTCACTTGCATTGAGAGCTCCTTTGACCGCATGTTTTGGGTTCACAACAACAGCTTCCAAATGCGAATGCCACACCTAGAATCAACTGCATACCTTTTACCTGCTTAATTGATGATGAAATAATGAAGGAATAGCCCACACCTGTCCATGAAACAGCTTTTGAGTCAATTGTCCAATTACTTTTGGTCCCTTAAAAAAGAGGGGGCTACATATTAAAGAGATGTAATTCCTAAACCCTTCCTCCAATTTGGATGTGAAAACCCTCAAATTAAAGCTGATAGACTGCACTTTAAGCCCATATTCATTATTTAACTGTAACTTGAATTTATTTTGGTACACAACCAAAATAACAAAACTTGTATCAGTGTCCAAATATTTCCGGACCTAACTGTATATACAGTATATATATATTGATATATATATATATTTATATATATATATATATATATATATATATATATATATATATATATATAAAACGTAACTCAGTATTATGGTTTAGCCTATCCCATAGCCTCTCTTGCATTCCCAGTAAAATCAACCCCACACTGATGAGACCCATCAAGGTCGAAACAGCTGTCTGTGGGTGGTTTTCTGGGTATGCACCTTAACCCTGGCTGTGCTCAAAGCTGTGACCATGCAGCAAGCTTAAGCCTATAGGGAACCATGTTAAAAATGGTTATTGAGGCAAAAAGTGACACTGTGCTCATTTGCATGTCATTTCCCAGAATCCCTTGCTGCAGTGGAAGTGCTGTATGCTGGGTGATAATGGGGAAAGACGGGGTTGCAGACCTGCCTAAGACATGCAGATGAGCATACAGCTATATTTGTATATATATATATATATATATATATATATATATATATATATATATATATATATATATAAGGAGAACCACTACACATATTTCCTCCCGTTGTGAGCATCATTATATGCTATAGGAATTATACTTAAAGTCTTAATAAAGACTGGTATTAATATCTGGACATTGTTACTCCACTGAGCTTAAGTGTATCCTCTCTCTTATTAATATTGTTTTGTTTGTTTTAATATATTTAGTAAAGTTTTTTTACATTTCTAAGAAGACTACTATTCATTCATATATTGCATTAAATTGATTATCTTCAATCCTGATTGATAGAACTATACCATTGTTTCCAGTCCATATTAACTATTTACAGTCCTAATTGTTTCCAGCAAGGAATCTTTTTTGTTCCCCATCTGATAAAGTGACACTTTTTTGTTTGGGATTCCCCTCCCTGGCGGAGATCTGTGGCTTGACACATTGTGACATTTCACTTTATCTAATATTTTTTTTTCTCCCTCTCCATTTTTTGCGCCTAGGTCATCTTCACCCAAATTTCTCTCTCAGCGTTGGTGGGGCCATGGACCTAACTGGCAGCATTTAAGATAAGGGATAGGTAGTTTAATGGTAGCACCTCCTCTATTATTGTGTTGCATAATTGAAAGTGTTTTATTATTTATATATTGAGTTACATTTCAGTTTTGATGCGCTAGTGCTCTTTCTTTTATATATATATATATATATATATATACATATATATATATATATATATATGTATATATATATATATATATATATATATATATATATATATATATATATATGTATATATATATATATATATATATATATATATATATATATATATAGTGAATAAATGATAACAAAGGCACTCCGTCAGGTCAATAATGGTGGCTGTAAATCCTGTATGAAAAAAATAGGCAATACGATACCGTGTGAACGAATATCAGAGGCAGCACTCCAGAAAGTAGTCAAAAAGACCTTGAGAAAGGTCCCGCTTGTAGGACCGAAACGTTGGATATGATGTCTTAGTAATACAATTCTTTTTGACTTCTTTTGGAGTGCTGCCTCTGATATTCGTTCACACGGTATCGTATTGCCTATTTATATATATATATATATATATATATATATATATATGTATATATATATATATATATATATATATATATATAGCCCCTCTTCCCCCCCCCCCCCTAATCGCAGATCAGGTCCCCTAAGGTGTTCTGGCGTCTGGCTAGATGTCTCTGTGTGGTGCATACCTGCTGGCAACAGGAGGGCCTGAGTCTCCTGCGATGACATGGGGGACAACAGGAACAGGTTACTGGGGTGAATGCCTTCGTCTTTGTTCAATGGTGCAGCGCCTCCATCTGTAGTAAGCCCCAGGAATGCGGGGTGGAATCCTTACCACAGAGATTCCTCACAAGGATGAGAGATTCCAGTCTCACACAAGGATTATCTTTAAAAGCAGCAGTCTCTTTATTCTCTTGGTCAGCAGCAGCAGCAGCAGCAGCAGCCGACAGGTACAGTTGATGCACAGTCCACTAACTGTTCTCCCTTGTGATGTCCCTGCTGCCACTCTGGACCAAAGGGCATCCAGAGTGGGGCTAGCTCTTCCCTCACCCCCTAAGCAGGGTGAGAGGTATTTGGTCCACTTCACTGACTTCAGCTATATCAGCTCTATTCATGAGCTGATCACTCCTCTCCTCACTACCTCACTATCACTACTGTCAGACTGACAGAACACACACTAAATAGGAAATGCACTGCTCTTTTATGATCTCAGCAGGCACCGCCCCTGTGTCTCTTGCTTTGACACAGGTTCAGGTGTCCTACCTCTACCACTCAGGGCCAGTGCTTGAAGTGGGGGAAACCCATGATAACTCCTGGAAACCTGCTCTTACCAGGGATTATACCAGGAGGAGGATAGAACTATAGCCCCATTTCTTACCAGGGCTACATATATATATATATATATGTAGCCCTGGTAAGAAATGGTAAGATATATATATAGTGTAGGTACCTGCATTATGGGTATGCCTTGACGTGGCATGCAGGCTTACAAATGCTTTGGCCAAAGGGTTTAACAAAATACCATTTTCATGAGATTATTATTTTATCTTAGCCTAATTGGTAGGAGCGCAGGAATCATTCATTTTGTTTGTCAATATGTAAGGCCTATCTTTTTACCTGCAGCAAACTTCTATGGGGAGGAGCGCGGTAATATGTACAGTTTCTCAGCAGTCAAAGGTGGCAGCTGAATATCAGTACCCCAGCTGAAAATGAATATGTCTTTCAAACAAAAAGGTACATTTTTCAATGTAAGCCTGATAAAATGGTTGCAGGGTTGCAATCACATTGAAATATAGTTTGTGAAATGTGTTTTCAGTTAAATAGCACTATTCCTATAACTTTTCAAGAACATTGTAAATGAAAGTAAAATCATATTGCATGTTGCACAAACTATGTAGTCAAGGGCCATTGTATAAGCAATTTAATCTTTGTACGTTCCAGAATATCTGTTTGCATAACAAGAGGTCACCAATTCACAAAGATTCCACAGGCCGATGGTACTCCTGAAAATAGCCTGTTTTCAGGCCCTTTGGGACGATCTAAAACAGCATTAAGAATGGATTTAGGATTAGGATGTGTAAAAAGGGAAATAATAATACATTCTAGCTATTATGATACATTTTACTGGAAAAAAAATGTTTAGAGGTATCTCAACTGCTGTTTTCAGAGCTATACATAGTTCTGTTTTGGTGGGGTACACAACTCTCTGATTTATTCCATTCTTCCCTCGGTTTTTCAGACCCACCAGACACTGGCCCATATTCTGTACGGTGTGATAAGGGCAGATGACGTGCTATCGCATGAGAAGTCACATTGGCTTTAATGTTGCTTAGTGCAGAGTGGTAGTCGTTTAGCTGGGTCAGGGTAGGAGAAGTCAGATTGGTCGAGGTACTTGCCGTGGTCTAGGATTGGAGAGATCGGATTGTCATTGTGCAGTTCCGGGGTCCAGGGGTATAGAATGTAGAATCCTCATGTCCGTAGCCGTGGTCCAGGGGTCAGAGAAGGCAGGAGTCCGGGTGCAAGCTGAGGTCAAATATACAAGAAGTAAACAAGACAAAGGCAGGGCCGCAGGAAGCTTGAGGTAAGCACAAGTCACTAGAACAGAGTTTATGCTCAGCCAGTTTGCAAGAGCCTATAAGGAACAAGCAGTCAATGGAGAAGCAGCAGCAGACTGTGAGCAATAAGTAATCACAGGTATACTGTGTACTGATAGGCAGGGGGGAGTGAGTAGCAGCTGTGGAATAGTTGAGTGAATTAGCCCCTTGCTTGCCTGTGCCCGCGCGGCGTCTGTGCGTAGCTAGCGTGCGCCGTGCGTTGCCCATTTCATCACGGGAATGGAGCCTGGAGACAGTCCCTTCAGTGTTTTCCTTCCTAGCAGCGCAGCGCCTGCGCGCAGGTTGCGGTTGACGCACGTCACTCGTGAAGACGCAAGGTAAGTCACGGGTGAGGGGCCTAAGCCCGATCCTGACAGACTCACACTGAGTATATTCGTACGAGTTCTGGATTTCTAGTGACTCTCTTGTTGCCTTCATACAATTGGTTGGTTCACTGACCAGGGCAGTAGTGTCCAGCAATACCATGTACTTATGATGCTATATGGCAAGATCACAAGTGTGCCGAAATAAAATGCAAAGGTACGGTTAGTCAAGCAATCGATTTTTTAATCACACCGACTACCTAAGGGTTTTGCAGCGCAAATAAATATGGGGAGCAATGGAGGCAAGTGCCCAAATGATTCCCAGGAGTTCTATTAAAATATGACAGATATAATTTGTACATGAAGGTTTATTCTGTCAACACAAAAAAACAGGTTGTGATTCCAGAATGTTATCGTACTTTGTCTGTACATTGCATATATTTATTAAGTAAACCTGAAAGCCATTAGATATATGTGTATATGAACGGAATGTTCTGGGAACAGAGGGTTCTTCCTTCTTCTGAATTTAAGGAAGACTTGTATTGAACTGCATAAGCCATGTACCAGCAGATCCTTTAAGTTAAAAAGCATAAGCACCCACTGAAATACAATATCAGAACCAGAATCTTCCTTACCGAGCCTAAGGAATCAAATGGTAGGAAATATTTAATCTGCAACATCTTTGGCATCTATGGCTACCAAATGTCTTGGATCACAGGGGCAGTCATGGTTTGACCAGGATTGTAATAAAACACAAATACTGTAGATTCTGCATAGCTGTCGACAACCTCAGAGCCTTGTTACAATCACCAAAGCTATGTTTTCTTTTAAATAAAGTATCCCAAAATTACATTTTTAAAGCAGCACCCTACCTGTCCAAGGTGAGCCTTCCAGAAGTATGAAAGCTAACCAGAAAACTACATCTGTAAAGAATTAGCTTGCTTTCATTTTGGGGGGAAATTAATTACAAGTTGAATTTCTTAGATCTTCTGAATGGGAGAGTTTATCAGTTAAGTGGGTTTTTTATCTCCTTATCTCAAGATAAAGATAAGGGGAGAGAAGGGGCTTTGGCTCTGGAAGCACTTACTGAACACATAGGGAGTTATTCATTAAACTGTGATAGTGTTGATCGGGGCACTATAGCACAGAAACACCTATTGACCTCAATGGAAGTCTCCGTGCAACAGTGCCCCATCATGGCACTAACACAGTTTAATGAATATCTTCCATAGCAAAATCACACAAAACAGGAGTAGCCAGAGGAAATCAAACATCTCCCAAGTCGAAGGGCACATGTTTACATAATAGCTTGAAAAGTTATGTAAAGATATGAATAGGTGTCATATTTTGGACAAAAAAAGGTATTTACAACCCAGATGTAACTCCTTAAACATGTTTTTAAGTCTAGCTCGAGTTGCTACGGCTGTAGTCTCTGCACGCGCCGCCAGGCGCACGTCCAGCAGGGAGGACAGGGGCCGTAGCCTTAGAGCTGTACATAGGAATCCCAGAAAGTAGCAGTCTCTCTCTATGTGTCTCCAGGAGCAGCTCTAACAGGAGCAATTCATGGGCTTTTAATCATTACGTTTAACATAGGATTAAAGCAGGGGGTCTCCGGAGCTGAACCCCATTAATTTCAGCCTTGGAAGCCCCTGCTAGTACTTTTTTTAATTTAAGCTATTATACCTATGTCCATAATTCTATAACGTCAATTTATATAAAAATATTGTGGAACATGTTAAGTACTAAGGCCGCGCTTATAGTGCCGGCGACGCGACGTCACCTGAAAACAAATGCATTGCCGCCGCCGCGTGCGCTTATAGTAAGCGCGACGGCGACAATGCGACGGAGCAAAAACTGGTAGCCGGCAAAATTAGATTTTTCAAGGGCTGTCGCCTCACATGACGGCAATTGAACCAATCAAATGGCCGGAAACCCGCGCCGCCGCCGCCCGGCAAAATATTACTTTTGACGGTGGCGATGGGTGACGTCACCCGTCATGTCGCCGTCGCCATCGACGGCACAGTAGGCACTGCCTAAGGAGGGTAATGTTAAAGTACTTGTGTGACGTCTAGTTTCTCTGATTTCATATGCGAGTAAACAGATTCATTTAACATGCACACTTTGTGCTTGTCAACTAATTGCTGATATACTTCAATATTTGTTATTGATGTGGGATATTTTTGGTATTCTCGTAAACTAAAAAAGAGAGAAAAAGAAGCGCTACAATGACAGTATTAAATGTGTAAAATGAGTTGTCACAGCTTTCTGTTAAAAATCAATCGTTAATAGCAATGTGTTAATCAAGTATCCAAGTAAAATCAAAATAAATTAGTAATAATGAGTATACTGTATATGGTAAATGGTGTTAATATATATTGTTCAAAAACAAATCACATACATCCAAACGCAGCTAAAGAAAAAAGTTATCTCAAAGTTCTAATAATATTCATGAAGCTTTCTTTTCCAGTGTAGATAGAGAGGATAAACGTGCAAATGTTGCAAGTTTACCCCTCCCCTTGCGCTGGAATCGTAAGCTGCATTTTTGGTATACTTGAACCATTTGTTAGCAGTTTTTAATTAAGATATATTTAACACAAGCATCAAATGAATACAGTATGTACTTTATAGGTTGTTTCTTAGTTAATTGAAAATACATCTCTTAATAACGTTGCACAGGCTTGAACAATACTGCACCGACACACTTTATTCGAGCAAATACCCAGTATGTACCTGGCAGATACCTGGAATGCGCCGCTCCTCACCTCTGACAAGCCCCGTTGCGTTTGCCTTCCCAGCCTGGGTTCATGCCTGGCTGACGGCCGGCTGATCTGTTAAATGATAATGATTAGGATTTAATAGGCTGCAATGCTTCGCGTGTCTACCAGATGGCATAAATTCATGAATTGTAATGCAGTATATATATATATATATACTGTGCAGTATTGCAGCCAGCGGGAATAAAATGCTTCAATCCCTGCCTGGAAAATAACCCAATGCACTCGGGCAGAAAACAGTCACAAACCTCAATACACCCGGGTATACCCGAATTCGTGGGACTAGCCAAGCTCGAATAAAGTGTGTCGCCAGTGTACATTGCATGAGTTTCAGAATCTTCCGATTGCTGAAAACAGAAGTAACGTATCTTGAATAATGTTAGACATGTATATAAAGACGGCAAGAAGGATGTGGCTCTAAAAATATGTACAGTAACACTAAATGTAGAAAGAGATGTCGAAGTTCTGTAAGGCAACGGTCTCCAGCTGATCGTCACAAAGGGACTTACTTATGGACAATTGTTTATGTACACAGTAGCAAGGTCTTTGAAACACAATATCTACATGTAGGTATTTGTATGTTATGTTGAAAACAAAAACAACAGATATCGCAATGTATTATTGTGCAGAATGTTTTAATTAAAAAAATATTTGTTTATGCATTAAACTTTACGGTTGTCATTAGGGGCTAAATCCACAGAGATCTGTTAAATCAGGGCTCATAACGTGACATTGCAAGAGAAACAGGAACAGACGTTATATTCTCTGAAGTTAATGAGTATCCTCTATGCTAATTACATGCAAAAAGAGCGGTCCAATCTATATCTCATTAGCATGGACTTAAGGTCACATTATTGTAGCATGGCATAGCATTATCTGCTAAGAATGTGATGTTAAGTATGTCTTGGTCTGACTCCCATCCAAACTCTGAAATAGCTGTTTAAATCAAGTTGAGAGGGAAATAAAGCTATGTTACTTAATTCAGTGCCTAACTGACCTGACACCCACCAAGTCCCTGTAAAAGGCCTACTTCAGGGTCTGGATGTGAGTAATGCCAAGTTTACATTTTGACTTAACTAACGCAAACGTTATCTCTGCATGAATCATACACTTTTGTGGATATGCACAGTTATTGTGACACATTATTTGCATGTCATTATCACTAACAGCCATTATAGTTACCGCAATGCTCTTTATGGGAGAAAACATGACTTCACGTTACGTTATTGGCCTTTAAAGACATACGGTCAGGCTTAATGTCCCGTTAAGTGACTTTGTGGATCGGGGCCTTAGTCTCCTCAGTTAGATACTACAGTAGGTAAAGAGGTTGAGCACCACAGAGATTTGACATGAAAGACCAGAAAAGGGTTCACGTGTCCGGGATAATTTCAGTTTTATCTGGGCCTGATCATTGATTGGAAAAGTACAGAGATACTCAACATTATTTTGCAGGACAAAATGTTCTTTTACTGTGAAACATGGAATGCTTAGTTAATCTTAGATCATTTTACTTTGAAAATCTTGCACAAAGATTACGTGCCATTTTATGAAACAGAACAATAAATATGAGGTAAGCTGTCAATACTGTTATTATCCTTCCAATGTGACTTGGACATTCTAACGAGAAAAAGAAAACAAAAGCCATCATCTGAAAACAATCAGCACACATTGGCACGCCGCACCAGTTATGACCCTGACGCAACTTTCTGTGGATCTAGTGAGCTACAAAATGTATGGTAGTGCGCATACCAATGGAATATGCAATGCAATTACATTTCAGTTATGCTACAGTAAACTGCTACCACATAATACCATTTATATATTTGTTATTACTTGTTAGATAGTCATCTATGTTTCTCTCCTAAGACCTAGCCATTATAGTTCAAATATTCACATATAATTCAGATTGCAATGGATGAGGAGCCACAGATCAATCAAGTTTTTCTTCCAGATATTTTGCACCATATCATTTTCAGAACGTTTATAGATAATACATGTTTCTACCCTACGTGTTTCGTGACGAAGTGACAACCGAAACGCATAGGGTGGTTTTCATTCTATAGAGGACACTATAGAGAGTCAGCAGTGAGGACATTTTTGGACTTTGTTATAATTTTCCTCCAATTCCGCATCTGAGGAGCCTGAGAGGCTTGTGGCCGGCTTCCTGCATTAGTGGTGCAGTTCCAGAACTCCCGGTGATAGCGCATGTACAGCTACATCATTAGACTGCGACGAGACCAGCGGGTCTGGAATCAAGGCAGCATTGAGTGTGGCGTTGGCACCGTAGCCGGGAAGGAACCTCGTGGAGTACTCTCCCTAGGAACTGCGTACCAAAGGAGTGATTGACAACGCTTTATATTTCCTACATTGTCGTGAGTAGGATTCCAATTTTTCTATATCTGGATTGGATCTCTCAGTTTGTGTTCCCCATTTTTAGGCAATTGTTTTGTCTGTTATTGTGTTTATTAAATAGCACTGTTTTATTTCATTTAGCTATTCTGTGTTTTATGTTGTTTTATGTAGTATTTGTCTAGTGGTTTATAGTCCATTTTTTGTCTGTGTTGCACTATGGTCTTTTTCTTTATCTATTTGCTTATGCTATGAGACTGCAATCAAGATCCCATTGGAGATTGTTTGGACATTAAGGACTATATCACCCTTTGGTTAGCTATCACCTTAAGGTTTATAGTTTATTTTTAGGCGTCAGTATGTTACACACAAAGCCATACATGGCAGCACAGAGAAATTCAACTAAAGTAGCAAAACAATGTGAAATCTTATATGTTTTTTTTTTTAATAAATCAGTTCTGTAGTATTAGATAATAGTGACTGTTTATTTTTTTAAATTATTATTATTAAACACTTAATGCCATTTTAAATCCGTTTTAAAGCATCCTTCCATTTCGATTGCAGGTTTTATCCCACCTCCCCAGCAGTGCAAGATTTTTGCAACACTTTCATGTTTGTGATCATTTGTTGCCAATGTTCCTAGCAGTTTGAACTACAAACTATAACAATAGATAATGTTACCTTAGTAATATCAGGATACTTTGTAGCTGCTGAGTTACATTTACTGAAGGATTGATTGAAACTGAAAGGCGGACATTTAGTTAAGCACACAATCAGCCTTTTTACAGATTTATAACAGGAACACTAAACACTTGCCATCTTAGGATACTTAGAAGGATACATTGTCACATGATTTAAATATAAAAATAGGGGGGGGGGGCGAGGGGGTGTAGTATTGCTGCTTTAAGTCCATCACTTGAATAATTTTGCACAATTATTTTATTGATATTTTGACCTTTCTTGAAATATTAAGTGCACAAATTATCTTTTATGAAAACATTCAGATGACAGTTTTCGGTCATTGGCATTCAGCTGGTCCAAAAGGAAGTGTCCAGGGAAAATCAAAACCCTCCCACTTTTAAGCTCACTGTGTTTACAAAATAAATGGTGAAATATTATTTATTTATAAAATATTTTACAGAAAGTAACACATTGAGAGTTACTTCCCGTTTTCAAGTATGTCCTGGGCATAGGAGTTAAAATGACAAATAATACATGGTTACACATACATAGTGACATAAGTGAACAGGGTGTACATTATATACAAGACATTGCATGCATACTTAAAGATAATATATAATAGGCGTATGTAACAGTTACAGACCAGATTAAAATGTGAGACAGCTTTGGTTTTGAAAGAACTTAGGGCCTCATGCAGAGAGCATCGTTATTTCAAAACTCGCCATTTTTTGTTCAATTTCCCTCAGAAAACGGCATAAAATGGCGAGTTGCGAAAAACGCGCCATTTTTTTATTTCTATGTTTAAAACTCGCCTCGCGGCTGGCGAGAACCTCAATCGCGCCATTTTTAAAACTCTCCGAATGCAGAGAGGTGCGAACGGCAAGTAGCGGCTGTTCGCGCCAAAAAAAGGCGCGATTCTCGCATTTTTGCCGCGCCACGAAAATATGGCAAGATGGCGCTCGCCGCCTATAGTAAAGGGGAAAAAAAAGGCGCGAATTTGTTTTTACACGTTTCTGAAGCGCGCATCTCGCCAATTTAAACTCGCCACACGCATCCATGTTAAACATAGCAGAATTCGCACTTTTCTGCATATGGAGAATAAAACTCTCCAAAAAAGCTACTTTTTATGAAATTCGCCATTTTTAAAATTCTATGCTCTCTGCATGAGGCCCTTAAACTGGTGGTGGATGTGAGAGTCTCCGGTAGGTTGTTCCAGTATATTGAAATATACCCATAGGCAACTGTATTTTTTTTTAAAAGACATCGAAAATCCAAATGTAACCCCGAATGGATCACTACCATTGCTTCATTGAAACTGCACCATTTACTATATTGTGCAGAGGGGCTAAATTCTGCACCGCATTGCAAAATTTGGGGACAATGACCTTTGCACTGCACAGCATTGTACACATCTTAACTACCTTCTTTTATAAGACCCTCTCCCACTAATGTGAATGTCCCAGAGGCATTCAAATGTGCCCCATTACAGCCAGACTTGTTATGTTGATTTAATTTCTCTTTGAAATTTGAATGTAAAAGGCACCGCATACTTGTGAATAGATGAGCACCTTAAAGCCGCTCTGTACATAACAATAAATCTGATGCTGAGATACTGATTGATCTTCTTTTTTTTTACTCTAAAGTTTTTCAAGTGGATTTAATCAGTATAATTAGATTACAATAGAGAGCACATGATTTCTTCACACGCAGTAAAGCTGTCCTTTAATTAAGCAGGAGGGCATCACAGCGTGTTCTTTGTAATTAATATTGACAGTCATCAGTGCTCCCGCGAGTCACAAATCAAAAGTCCAATATGAAATGTGACATCCGGATTCCCCTTTTATCATGGTTTCCATGTAAAAGCTTTGATACATGTTTGGCATATTTTGTTTATTGTATTCTCTACAATCAAAGACATTCTTTTATTTTCTATTTTCTTTCTAAGTTTAAATTTGCATTTTTATGTACACTAAAATTGGTTTTGGTCTATACATTTTCGCGGCACATATGCCTATCAGAACAGTTCCAGAAGGCGTCTTATTCACCTCTGAGGAAGGGTTATTGAATGGGAAGCTGTACAGTGTTTAAAAGGTCTATAAGGCTGCGTCCATAGACACTGCAGCCGTGCGGGGGCGTGTCTATGGGCGGGCCAGTGACGTCACGGAGCTGGTTCGCCCTCATTGGCCGAACCGCTCACGTGACCGCCGTATCGCGCGAGAAATCAGTTTTGACTGAATTCACGCGCATCGCGCGCCCCCTCCTGTTTCCGCGCGCCCGCACGCTGTATAGACGCGATCACAGCCACAGTCTGATCGCTCAGTGTGCGGACGCGTCCGCGTGGTCTGCCCTGTATGGATGCAGCCTTAAGGTGTTTATAAAGTTGGAACACACTGATCTACAGTCAAACACTTATTATTTAGAATTACAGTATCTAAAATCCAACACTTATTATTATATTAAAATGATTTGAAAGTTAGTGAACATGAGATGTGTGAGGGGTTTACGTCCCTGTGGGACATCACTTTGTGTTGAACATGACTTTGCACAGGAAATGCACTTCCACCTGAGGCGGAGTCTAAACCTACTACAAGAAAAGTTACAGTACAAAAACTACAACATAAACTAGGTTGCAGGTTTCAGTGTTAGCAAATACTATACAGTGTTGTAACATTTTCTCTGTTGAAATGACGTGGTTGAGCCCAGCTACAATACATTGCTGAGAACAAGAATGTAGCGAAAACAATGTTTTCAGCACTAAACAAGTTATTCACAGTCCTGACTATCTCGCAATCACCTGCCTTATTTATATTGGCCCCCTAAAAGAGATAGGGTGGGATAAAGCCAGAGGAAAAACTTGATTGACGTGACAATGGCAATGTGAGTTTTAAATTAGAGTTTAGACATAAATAAATACATTTTCTTTGCTTAGGGTTCCGGCAATCTTTTATTAGAATACGTGTTTGTTGTGCTCAGCACAGTGTACTAATGCAGAGGATTAAAGTAGCAATCCCACTGAATTAACCCACTGTTGCCTGTGTAATTACCAGCATTCTCCCAGGTTCAGTAGGAAGCCAGGACCTAGGCGTTGCAGCTTCTGATGGTCTGGGGGTGACTATTTTGATTTCCCTGAAGGGAGCACGGATGTAGGTAACTGCACTTGTAAGTAATTATCTCAGGAACCAAGGGCTAAAAATAATCATGTTCAGCGCCAGAGAACCCCCCCAGTTCTCATGCTGTAAGACCCCCTCAAACAAAATGAGCAGAATAGTGTTAGGGCATAAATATGGAAGGTATTAGAGCACAAGAGCAGTGTGAGAGACTAGAAGCAAAAGGTGACAACGTGTCATTTGCATGTCACTTCCCAGAATCCCTTGCTGCAGTGGAAGTACTGTATGCCAAGAGATAATGGTAAAAAGCAGGGTTGCAGACCTGTCTGAGACATGTGAACGTGCTCACAACTGATATTCTTAATTTGCCAGAGATTAAACACAAATTACACACAGTAACACTGAGAAATGTATGGACATCTGGTGGGGAAATGTATTGAAGTTACAATGCTTGGGTAAAACTGAAGCCAATAATACACCAGATTCGTTCCTTCCAACTGTACCTATTTAGCAGGAACACTACATGTTTTATAATCAGCTGTACCTATTAAACATCCTGTTTCTTTGTGCATAGCGAGCTGCGTAGGTTAGAAGACTTTCATAGGAAATGCTTGGGAACACCTCCAACCACCGAGTACACGAACTACAGTGGTACCTATTTGTAAGTACAAAATGTTAGAGAGATTTATTTATTTTTAAATGATCCAATTGCTCTCAATAGGGTGTATTACTTTGATATGTTTTGTTGCTGATTATATTCCCCAGATTTGCAGCCAGAAGACTTCAATACATAACCTCCTTAATGGCAGATACCATATACAGCTTGTCAGATTCTGGTCAGAATACGTAATGCTGGCATATGTTGTATTTCACCTGCAGTAATACTAATTGCATTGATATTAACATTGTTACTTGGTTATCCAAGTTCTAATTTATCACAGTTTTTCTCTTCAGTATTTGTTTTTAGTCACAGTTAAACAAAGGGCAGCAGACAGCTTTCCAGGGTCCCAGGACCATAGATTCCACTGCCCCCCCACCCCCACAAACACTCAAACACTGTGTCATCAGCCTTGCGAGGCACCCCCTCTATCTCTCATACCCTCCCTCTCCCCTCCCTCTCATCCTCCCCCTACTCCCTCACTTCCCTCTCTCAAATCTCTCTCCCTCACACATCCACCTCTCTCTCATGCTCCCACCTCTCTCTCACTCCACCACTCTCTCCCACGCTCCCACCTCTCTCCCTCCACCACTCTCACCCTCACACCCACACCTCTTTCCCTCATGCCCCCATCTCTCTGTCTCTGTCACACCCTACCTCTCCCTCATGCCCTCACCTTTCTGTCTCCCTCATGCCCCCACCTCTGACTCTCGTTCCCCACCACTCTCCCCTGCACACCGCCACCTCTCTCTACTCAATAAACAAAAGCCTTCCCCCTCTCCCCAAATACACATAGCCCTTTCCCTCTCTCCCATTACACATAACCCCCTCTCCCACCATTCACGTAACCCATCTCCCATCATTCACATAACTCATCTCCCACCATTCACATAACCTATCTCCCACCATTCACATAACCTATCTCCCACCATTCACATTACTACACCTCTCACTATTCAACACATACACACACCCTTCACCTTAGAGGGGGACCTCCGGTGCCGAACTGATCAGTTAGGCCCAACTTTTAGCATGCACGCGGGGGCTCCACAGGACCTTGATAAAGTGCTTTATGCCTGAAACGCGTAGGTATCGGCTTATGGCGTATGCCCAGGACATACTTGAAAACGAGAGGTAACTCTCAATGTATTACTTCTTGGTAAAATATTTTATAAATAAATAAATATGTCTGTTCTTTTGATCCAATAAAATATTTTTTTATTATAGGAACGTTTTCTCTGTAATCCTCTTTTTTCAATTTGGATGTAGTGCTCTGCCTTTTCTACATTTTTCTCTTGCTACCAACACCAAAACGGACACACACAAAGTACCCCAGGACAAGTGGATTTGGACTTCAAGACAGTGCACATTCATGTGAGTCTGTTACCCTTTATTCGTTGATGTATATTATTCTGGACACCAGTGTGTTAAATCTTCACCGCAGTGCTTTGTGAGATTTTTTTCCAGTAAATACGACTTCTATTTGGGACTCTAGTGTATGTATATCAAGTTACTGGAATGGTACACCGTTGAAGAAATGTGTTTATTTCAAAACTTTTCACAGCATTTCTGCCATGTGATTTTGAGCACCACACCGTGTTTTTTCTATCAGGCCCAACTTTTGGCATGCACGCGGGAGCTCCACAGGAGGCCAGGCCCGCTGCAGCAGGAGAGAACTGGGGCCCAGCAGCCGAATGCGGATGTTGGGCCCGACCTCGGGCCAGGTCCAACTTCCAGTGTCGGCCAGCTGTGCCCCGCAAAGCTGCTGGGCACGGGACAGTGGTCCCGGCTATCCCCCCAGTCGGTGGTCCTGATTACACTTGAATTATCTACAGAATTTAATTATACCGTTTCAAAATCTTGGTTTATCTGCCCTCTCTGCCCATCTGTGATCATTTTCTTTATATTTAAAACCAGAGACATAACATAAAACACAGACAAAGCTCAGTGCACATCCAGAAAAACTTATATACGGTACAGTGCCTAAATATACATGTATAAATAACTAATAAATAAAATGGTCTTTTAGTTTAACATTTTGGCCAAATTGTTGTAAGCCCTTGAGCCAAACTTCACGGCAGACCACGTTCAAGGGTCCCTACACTAATATAAATTCTTAATAACCTGTGCATTGCCGGAAGAATGATTTATCAATATGAGTTGCAAAAGTTCTAAGTCTGATTGAAGCTTTTATTAACCTGTACATTACCAGGAAAAGCACTCTGTAATAGATTTGTCACAATCACACTGCATGCAGGCAAGTTCCCCTGATAGTTGGAGATGCCATGGAGTGAGCTTTTAACCATTTAAATGTGGGAGGGAGTGAGCTTCAATTGGATAGGAGGTTGCCACCCTCCAAAACAGCCAAGACTAGCTGCACAAGAATTATAAAACATACAGAACACCTACAAGCTCAAATTGAACCCCCAAAATACCCACAACATATATATAAGCATATAAGTTTCACAGAGGAGTGCTACTGAGCATGGCAATTTATATTTAAAACCAGAGACATAACATAAAACACAGACAAAGCTCAGTGCACATCCAGAAAAACTTATATACGGTACAGTGCCTAAATATACATGTATAAATAACTAATAAATAAAATGGTCTTTTAGTTTAACATTTTGGCCAAATTGTTGTAAGCCCTTGAGCCAAACTTCACGGCAGACCACATTCAAGGGTCCCTACACTAATATAAATTCTTAATAACCTGTGCATTGCCAGGAAGAATGATTTATAATAAATCTGTCAATATGAGTTGCAAAAGTTCTAAGTCTGATTGAAGCTTTTATTAACCTGTACATTACCAGGAAAAGCACTCTGTAATAGATTTGTCACAATCACACTGCATGCAGGCAAGTTCCCCTGATAGTTGGAGATGCCATGGAGTGAGCTTTTAACCATTTAAATGTGGGAGGGAGTGAGCTTCAATTGGATAGGAGGTTGCCACCCTCCAAAACAGCCAAGACAAGCTGCACAAGAATTATAAAACATACAGAACACCTACAAGCTCAAATTGAACCCCCAAAATACCCACAACATATATCTAAGCATATAAGTTTCACAGAGGAGTGCTACTGAGCATGGCAATTTATATTTAAAACCAGAGACATACAGTAACATAAAACACAGACAAAGCTCAGTGCACATCCAGAAAAACTTATATACGGTACAGTGCCTAAATATACATGTATAAATAACTAATAAATAAAATGGTCTTTTAGTTTAACATTTTGGCCAAATTGTTGTAAGCCCTTGAGCCAAACTTCACGGCAGACCACGTTCAAGGGTCCCTACACTAATATAAATTCTTAATAACCTGTGCATTGCCAGGAAGACAACTATCAGGGGAACTTGCCTGCATGCAGTGTGATTGTGATTGTGACAAATCTATTACAGAGTGCTTTTCCTGGTAATGTACAGGTTAATAAAAGCTTCAATCAGACTTAGAACTTTTGCAACTCATATTGACAGATTTATTATAAATCATTCTTCCTGGCAATGCACAGGTTATTAAGAATTTATATTAGTGTAGGGACCCTTGAACGTGGTCTGCCGTGAAGTTTGGCTCAAGGGCTTACAACAATTTGGCCAAAATGTTAAACTAAAAGACCATTTTATTTATTAGTTATTTATACATGTATATTTAGGCACTGTACCGTATATAAGTTTTTCTGGATGTGCACTGAGCTTTGTCTGTGTTTTATGTTATGTCTCTGGTTTTAAATATAAATTGCCATGCTCAGTAGCACTCCTCTGTGAAACTTATATGCTTATATATATGTTGTGGGTATTTTGGGGGTTCAATTTGAGCTTGTAGGTGTTCTGTATGTTTTATCATTTTCTTTATGGCTTAAGTTAATTTCCCTTTACACTGTAATTTTTTTAATGTCCCTTTACTGACTCAGTTATGGATATATTAAGATCCATGATTTGTCTGTACTTTCAGTTTCGACAGAGCAGGAAACATTTTCAAGGTGAAATGCGTCAGTCCTTTCAGTTCCCATATTTGACTTCATTTAGAAGACGAGGCATTGGTTTTAAGTTTGAAAAGCAAAGTGAAACATATGTAAAAATGATTTCTTTCATTCAGTGAACGATAGTATAAGGAAGTGATGCTTGAAAGGTTGGAATATATTGGACCGCTGTAAGGAGAGGGTGGCCATAATATTGGGCTGAAAAAGGTGAGTAGCTGTTGGAGAGTTTACAGGTGTGTTCCTGAGTACAAAACAACTTTCCGTAAAATAATGTAACAATCTAATTGACTTCTGTAAACTAATCTAACAATGCAAATAGCAAAGATGTGGCTTTTTTTATCCTGTGGAAATGATACATTATATTTCTTAGGAGGCCTCTGCATGGGGGAATGCTTGCCAACCAGTATTTTCTTTAGAAACAAAAGCTACCTATAACAGCTTAAATGCAAGTAAAGTAGGTAATGAGGGCTAGAAATCCCATCGAGCTAAACCCCATGTTAGTCCAGTATCCAAAGTAAGTCATCATATATACAGAGTGGGTTACTCACGAGACCATAGAGATCAGGTGAATATCAATAAGGTTTTCTTTTTTCATCTTAACAGAAAAGTGCAGACAGAAAAAGCGAAATCTCGGGTGACGTGACTCTTTCTCAAGCCCGTGGTACTTTACCTAAGCCACATATTTTTCTTTACCCTTAGCCCACCTTGTCCTTATCTGAGAGGCGGTAAAAGGGAGTGAGATGGAGGGGCTTTGTCTGTGAAAACACTTGTTGAACACACAAAGACATTAGACATTAGACAAATGGAAAAACCCAGAAGAAATCAAACCCCACCAAAGTCTCAGCTAACCAGGTGTACAAACTAACTTTAAAAAATAATTTTAAAATACTTACGGTTGTAAGACATTAATCACTCTGATGTAACACCTAAAAACATGTCATTGCCATCTGTACACTTTGGTCTTAGTAGGGATTGCCCATTAAAACCAGGATATTAGAATGGCCCCTATCAGCAAAGTGTACTGCGATGTCAAATTTATGCTTTTGATTCAATTCTCCACGTAGGCGCTCCATTGTGACAGGAGACTTGTAAACCTGGTTAATACCTGTAAAGAAACTAGAATTTAAATGAATAATTTTAATATAGGGCTCAGTGCCATCTTAAGGCACCGGCTAACTGGGCTGTAACCTGGGGCCCCCTGAACTTACAGAGGCTCCACAAATACATTTTTACATTTATTTAAACAAATAACACAGCAAAAAAACTATTACAGCATGACAACATTTCCTAACAGTGAAATTGCTTTACGATTTTTCCTATCAATTACAGCCACAAACTGCAAAGGTGAAAGATCTTTTTCAAAGTTGAAAGTTATTAAGAACAAGCACCGCAGCTGCTGCTTCAATCAGGATTGAATTCCCTTTCCTTGATGACCATCGAATCAGATGTACTTCATAAAATCAAATTTGAAGGTGTTATTTGTGACTTTGAAAAAAAAAAAAAGAACGAAGCACACGTAGATATATAAAATGTTTGTGTTTTCAGTAATATTTACATCATTTCAATCCGTTTTCAATGTTGTTCAATAAAAACATACTGCATTTGTATTTAAATGTAACCTTTGTGAATGTGGCCCCAATTTAAACTACCCCCAGGCTCCCCCCAAAAAATCTTAAAATGGCTCTGTACGGGCCTTGTTATTTTTTGGCTTTTCTCCACTTTAAAAATAGCAGCTTCCTCCACTCCTAATAATAATAATTAGCCCCTTGCATTGCTGGCCCCTATAGCAGTGTAGGGGTTAATTGTGGTCATTCCTAATGAGAATTTGAGGGATAATTGCTTTAAGCCAACTTCAAGTTCACATGTACACATCAGTAATTATTAGTGCCAGATGGATTCCAACACTTCATTCATTTTTTCCCCCCTCAACAGTAAAGAAAAAATTATAATTTATAAACCTATTTAAAAAAAGTTTTGTCGGCGTCCGCTTGGTGCGGAGAACCTGTGTGGGATCGCTTTATCAAAACAACAACATTGGCTGGGACAGTGCCAGATCATACCAGTGATCTCAGCTGGAAAAGATGGTAATTACTCTGACCCGAGTCCCATGCATACTGAAGGGGTTTAGAGGGAACAAGAGAAGCACATGTATAATACCTTCTTTGAATAGATCAAAGTGGGCAAAATACAGGAATGGCTCGGGCAAACTGCTCACTAATTAAAATAAATTTTATCTACTTAATTGTTAGTCACTGGCATATTCAACATACACTTGAATCCCATCAAGGGCTTACATCTGCATATTAAAAGAGCTTTTTCAGTTCTTAGGGTAGTGAGTAAATGAAATAATTGGCATCTCTACCATACTGATACCACATTCATGTGGCAGAGAACAAGTGTTTAGAATTCCACAAAATAGCTTCCTGTTTGAACACTGCTTATTGCTACATTTTTTTCCTGCTGTTTCTTCTATATTACTATATCCATAATGAAACAATATTCATTAGCTTATTATCCTTGAGTATTAAAGACGTCAAATTACATTTTTACTTGTGTGAGTGAATGCACCCATAATTTATGTGTAGCAAAAAAGATTAAATTAGGGAGGTACCGAGCGGTATTCAAAGAGGAAATATGTGAAATATTTAATTGGTTTGTAACACTACATAAAATAGCTGCGGTTTTTATAAACCAGACTAAAAGGGGAAAAAAGTATCTTTCTCTGGAAATATCATATAGCAGGACTTTTCTGTTCATTCTGCCCAATACCATGTTTTTTCCTTGACATACACACAATATCTTCTTTCTTTGTTGTATAGTTGCAAAATTATCCTATTATTGCCTTGGGAAGATTAACACATTGCAACAAGTATTTGTTTAAAAAAAAGCACTGTTTGCAACTTAATTTTTTTTTTTTTTTTTAGTATTTGTTTAAAAATAACTTTTTCTAACCTTGGGGATGCAGTTACCTGAGCCTTAACCACACTAGTTACAGCTTCTTCCCCCTCCACCCCCCCCCCCTTGTTCCAGACGTGAGCTCACTGCTTTTCTATGATTTCCACTGATTTGAGTCAATTTCAGTGATTTTAATATAAGCTGTAACATGGAGATGGGCAGCGATTCAAGTTCACCCTGCACATCGCTTGGAGCGGGTGGACCGCGGTTCAAGTGCGGCCGTGATCGTGGCCAGGCACAGGGCAGGGGGTATTTACCATAAGAGGGAAAAAAAGGGGGAAAATTTGCGCCAAAAAAGAAGGGATTAGCCTACTGTTCAATTTGTGGTTCCAGTCCTTTCCACAGAGTGATTTCGCTGCCTGAGTCTTTCAGAGGTTATTCACCAACCTCTGTATGGATTTGAATGGAAAAAAGGGGGTTGAATGTCCTCGGGCGCGTCACTCTGCTTGTGGCTCCACAGCGTGTATTATATGCAAGGCAAAAGAGAGAGAGAAGGGCCACAGTGAAAAAAGACAGCTGAAAGTTTTGCACACTTTTTCATCAGGGTGGAGGGAAGGGGGGGGGGTGGTTGCGAGGGGTGAGAAAATAAAGACAAGGGATGGCTATTGTTAATTCAAATTTGTTGACTGGGGACACACTCACATTAAAACTCTCAAAACTTGAATTGGTATTTCTTTCTCTTTTTGTAGTAGGTGTCTTCAACAGATGTCTTCTCTTCTATGTGCAGGTAGATGGGTTGAGGCCGAGGAGATGCCTTCTAAAATCTTCCTTAGTAAAAAATAAAGGGAAAAAATAGTGCAATACAATTTATTAACGAATAAAAACTTGAGATTTAAAACTTACAAGCGACCGATCAATTCGAGCATAGGAAGGAGATGCCGCCAGGTTCCACAATTAATCCCTTTCTGGGCAGTGATGTCCTGTATCGGCTGGTTCCCACTTGGCAGATGTATGCTGTCTGTGGCTTGGGTTGCAGGTAGCCGCAGTGCGGATGTCCAGAGCCCGTGCACAGGCTATGTCCTCCCCCTCCGGCTGCCTATCTTCCCCGTGCAGACAATTCCAGACTTCTCTGCTCCGCTGTGCATGCGCATGCGCAGACGGCGAGACGCTGGGCCAGGGAAATCAGACCTCCTCACTATGGTGGCTTGTAGAGACCAAAAAACGTCAGACGCGTTTCGCCAATGCTTCCTCAGTGACGTCAGCAGCTTCGGGGTAGCAGTAGCCTTTTATACCTTGTGGAGTCTCTGATCTTAACCTTTGCATTGCTGGTTTTGCTCTGACTGATTATCATTCCTTTTTCAGCCAAAAGTACACTATTACATCAATATACACAATAAAATTAAAGTGTTACACATAAATTTAAAAACAGGTGGCATATTTAGAAAACCTTTATTAGTCATATGTCTCCTGTAAGTTTAAAAAGGAAGTCTAAGAGTAGAGATCAATTGCGTATTTGAGATAGAAGGATAATTAAAACCTATTAAAGGATTTTGTATTCCTAAATTTAAATGAAAGTCTTCGATGAGGGAAAATTAAGAACATATTTTATTTAAGAATGTGAGTGGATAACTAATTTAATAATTTTAAAACCATGGTTTTTTGAAGATGCCATCTGCTTCACACCAATTTGTAACCCGACGTTTGCAATAAATACTTTGTAATAACTACTATTATTTTGACATGCTAGATAACTAATAAAACATATGTATTGAGTCAGAGTCTTTATTTGTTTGGAAGGATATTTTGACATTAAGGGAGAAATGCGGTGATTTCCATGTCTAGATTTAACCCCTTAGGTGCCAGGGATTGGAGTGTGAAAATCCAGAAGTATTCTCTTCTATTGATTTTCCTAATGTAATCTCCTCCCCTCCAGTCAGGTTTAACAATTTCAATCCCAAAGAATTTTAGACAAGATGGGTTTTTGTTGTGTTTGATTTTGTAATGGTTTGAGACACTATGCGTCTCTAAACCATTGCATATGTTTCTGATATGTTCTCCCAATCTTGTTTTCAATTTCCTTATTGTTCTGCCCACATACTGTAGGTTGCAACCACATTGTAGCACATAGATCACCCCTTTACTGTCGCATGTGATGTGGGATTTAATATTATAATTTAGATTTGACACGATACTATTAAAAGAAGTTACCCTACTGTTAGTTAATGTATTATTCCGACAGGCCTTGCAGTTTAAACATTTCTTGAAGCCCTTTGTTAGTTGATCTAGCCAACAGCTTTTGGTTTTGGGAGGTAGAAAGCTGGGCACCAATTTCTGCTTGATATTTGGTGCTCTTGAATAAATTACAGTAGGCTTATCTCCGATAATTTCTTTTAAAAGGTCATCTTGTTTTAAAATAGGCCAGTGTTTCTTTAAAATCACTTCAATTTCTTTTGAGTTTGTGCTGTATGTTGTGGTAAAAGGAATAAAAACATTTGATTTGTTTTGTATCTTTTTCTTATTGTAAACTAGCATATCTTTCCTATCAACCTCCCCTACTTTTTGTAACGCTTTGTCAATAGTTTCTTTATTGTAATCCTTCTCTAAGAACTTATTTTTCATAGGGATTATCTGTTCCTCAAAATCTCTTATTTTTGTACAGTTGCGTTTTAAGCGTCGAAATTCCCCGTATGGGACATTCTCCAGCCAATTTTGCTTATGGCAGCTATTGGCTTTGATAAAATTATTACAGTTGACTGTTTTAAAATGTGTTCTTGTATTAATTGCTCCGTCTTCAATAAAAATTTCTAAGTCTAAAAATATCACTTTGGATATGCTTGAATCATACGTAAAAATCAGATTCAGATTGTTGATATTTATAGTGGTGAAAAAGGTTTGTATTGATTCAAGGTCGCCTTTCCATATGATGATGATATCATCTATGTAGCGTTTGTAGAGCACCAGGTTTGCCTCCCATGTCTTGTTGGGCCAAATTATTTGATCTTCCCACCAACCAAGAAACAGATTCGCATAGCTGGGGGCAAACCTGGTGCCCATTGCGGTCCCTCGTTTCTGCAAGAAGTATTCCCCCTCAAACCAAAAAACATTGTGATGTAGAATAAAACTGATCCCCTCTGTTAGAAAACTTTTTTGTGTATCTTCCAGTTCTAAATACTTATCTAGACAATACCTTGTGGCATCACACCCCTGCACATGATCTATGCATGTGTAGAGTGATGTGACGTCACAGGTAGCAAGTATATAATCAGACTGCCATTGAATCTTCTCTAGTGATTGTATCACCTGTGTTGTATCTTTAATGTGTGAAGGCAGCTTTTTAACTGCAGGTTGCAGGATGGTATCTATATAGGCAGAGAAGTTCTGGGTTAAGGAGCCGATCCCCGATATTATGGGTCTTCCTGGGGGGTTTGTTAAGGATTTGTGCATCTTTGGCAGGTAATAAAAGACCGGTGTTCTCGGATTCTGAGTTGTTATAAAATCATATTCTTTTTTTAAAAGAATCCCTTTCTGGAGGCCATCGTTTAGGAGTTCTGAGAGTTCTTTTGTATAAGATATAATTGGATTTGATCTTAATTTCATATATGTATTAGTATCCCCCAGAAGTCTTTCTGCCTCCTTTATGTAATCTGGAGTGTCTAGAATCACCACTCCACCTCCTTTATCGGCTGGTTTGATTACCAGGTCTTTATTATCGGCTAAATTATCCAAGACTTCTCGTTCCTTCTTAGTAAGGTTTGGTCTTGTTTTACCTTTTTTAGTTCCTATTTTTCTTATATCTTCTTCCACCAGCTTTTGAAAGGTTTCCAAATATGGGCCCCTACAAAAGCTTGGGTAGAATGTAGAGGGTTTTTTTAAAGCCGTATGAGTAAAGAGATTATTTGTATCTCCTCCAATTGGCAGGCCTGTATCTCCCTGATCAGTTTTGGATTTTTCAAAGTACCTTTTAAGGGTCAGTCTTCTTATATATTTTTGAGCATCCATGAATGTTTGAAATACTGACGCTCTATTAGATGGGGCGAAATTGAGCCCTCTACTTAGAATACCCTCTTCTTCTTTAGTCAAAATGTGTTTACTAAGATTGAATATTCCTGAATTGTTGTTAGCTTTCTCTATCTTCGTTGCTCTCTTCTTCCCCCCTCTACAGCCTCTCTTCTTCCTCCATCTCTTCTTTCCCTGGACGTTATGTCCGAGGTTGCTCTCCACATCCGTGGGTAGTATCCCTCTGGTTCTATGTCTCGTTCCCACCCTCTCCTTTGATCTAGAAAAGGGAGGTCTCTATTCTGATATTGATTATCACTCCTCCATGGTGATCTCATCCTTTCACCCTCTCTTCTTTCTCTTTGATTGCCTCCTTCATAGCCCTTATCCCTTCTATATTGATACTCTCTAGAGGTTGTATCTTTATTCTCTCTACCTTGATATTCTCTGTCTTTGTATGCTCTGGAATTTCCGTCATCTTTTCTATTATTATTAGTGGCTTTCCAATTTGTATATTTACTTTGTTTAGAGTTATCCCTAAAATAATCTCTATTCTCCTTGCGATTATTGGGCTGTGTATATCTATGCCTGTCTCTCCCTTTCTCTTTTTCCTTTTCTTTTTGCTCTGGTTTTTGTTTTCTTACTGACTTACTTCTTTCTCTTTTTTCTCTTTTATCAATTGTCCTTGAGCTACTTCTTTCCTTTTGTGTTACTGCTACCCCATTGCTCTTATCTTTGGTTTTGTAATCTCGATATTTATTTTCTTCATAATCTATTCTGTCCCTTTTAAATTTAGTCCTCTTATTGTCTTTTGTTGTTTCTTCTAGTTTATCTAGTCTATCTTTAATTTCTATTTCACAGTGGTTAAACTCCTCATGTTCTTCATATGCTTCTAAATTTCGTTGTGTTTCAATAATTTCTTTATCAATCCTTTTTAGAGTCTCCCCCCTTGTAATTGTTATAAATCGCATTAGTTCAAAAGAACAGTTGTCTAGGATTCTGTTCCATTCTTTAATGAATGTGGGGTTATCTTGTTCTAACGTTGGATTTTTATAGAGACGTAACCCCCTGGGTATTCTAGATTTTGCAATATATTTTTCTATTGCTGCCAGTTCCCAACACACTTTTATTTCTTCTGTCATTAGCTTTTCTAAGTTTTGGAATTCGAAAAACATTTTATCCTCATCTAGACCAGGACTAATAACAATTTCATCTGTAGTGATCATGTCTTCTCCTAGTGAGGTGTCAAAAACATCTTCTAAGATGGAACCTCTATGTAGTCTGGTGTAGTATAGTGATAATTTCTCCATAGTGTAGGTTACTTTTAGGCTGCAAACTTAAATGAATAAAATAGATATGAGGGAAAAAAAGGGGGAAAATTTGCGCCAAAAAAGAAGGGATTAGCCTACTGTTCAATTTGTGGTTCCAGTCCTTTCCACAGAGTGATTTCGCTGCCTGAGTCTTTCAGAGGTTATTCACCAACCTCTGTATGGATTTGAATGGAAAAAAGGGGTTGAATGTCCTCGGGCGCGTCACTCTGTTTGCAACTTAATTTTTTTTTTTTTTTTTAGTATTTGTTTAAAAATAACTTTTTCTAACCTTGGGGATGCAGTTACCTGAGCCTTAACCACACTAGTTACAGCTTCTTCCCCCTCCACCCCCCCCCCTTGTTCCAGACGTGAGCTCACTGCTTTTCTATGATTTCCACTGATTTGAGTCAATTTCAGTGATTTTAATATAAGCTGTAACATGGAGATGGGCAGCGATTCAAGTTCACCCTGCACATCGCTTGGAGCGGGTGGACCGCGGTTCAAGTGTGGCCGTGATCGTGGCCAGGCACAGGGCAGGGGGTATTTACCATAAGGATTAACACAGCGGGGTCCCTGCTTCTCAATGGGACTCCCGCTACGTTAATTCTACTGGGCCGAACGGAATAAATCAGGCCCGGCATAAGGCTTTGCGTGGCCGAATGCGGCATGCAGGCAGCGACACCCACCCTGTAAAAAAAAAAGGGGGGGGGGGGGAACTTACCTTAATGAACAGCCCTCCTCCAGCAGCACTGCAGCACCATGTGATGTCATGTTGCAATGGCAACGCGATGCCATATGATGCTGTGATGCCACGTTGCCATGGAAACACAACACTGCAGGAAGCGGCCCACTGCAGAGAAGGTAAGAGCATGCACACGCACTAACACACACACCTACCTCTGACAATCCAGGGGCTCCGCGCTCCCTCCTTTTCCACTTCCTGTTGGCGCCGGGATCCAACTTCCCCCTGCCTGCATGGGGCCCCCCTCCTCCAGCTCCCCCCACCGGTCAGATGAAAGTTGTATCCCTGCACCGACAGGAGGGAGAGGAGAAAGAGGAGGGTGTGCTAGGCCCCCAAAGGCGCAGGGCCCAAGGTGGCCACCTTGCTCGCCTTGCCTGAAGGCCGGCCCCGGGGCCCCGCATCAGTCTGGAAGAGCTGCGCAGAGAGAAGTGGTCCCTATCGCTATCTCTCTGTGCACAGGTCTTGCAGGCAATTGTGTTGTTTTTATTTTTAGTACATAGGATTGAAGCAGGGGGTCTCGGAGCTGAAGCACATTAATTTAACGTCCGGGGACGCCCTGCTTCCCGAGGTATAGGCCTCCATATTAGGTGACAGTATCTCCTGCAAGTTTAAATGTGACCGGGACATTTAAACTTGCAGGAGATATCGGCACCCCACACTGTGGCCTGTACCTCGAGAAGCAGGGTGTCCACGTACATGAAATTATTGTGGTTCAGCTCCGGGGATACCCTGCTCAATGTAATTAAGGGAGAACCGCTCCACTTTTCTAGGATAATTGGTTGCGGCCATTCTGCCACGACCAACTGTCCACTGGCACTTCGCCTCGACACCCTGCTACCGGGACACTCAGCCATTTCGCCACTAAGGTAAGTGACTATCCTTATCCCTTACCCAAACCCCCTAATATTAACCCCTAATGCTAACCCCTACCCTAATAACCTTAACCCTTTAGCCTAAAAAACCCTACCCTATGACCTTACTCTAAAACCCCCAACCGGAACCGCTAAAACCCCTTAAACTACCCCCTATCCTAACCACTAAAACTCTTAAAATGAACCCCCTAACCAGTAAAACTTTCCTTAGAAAGCGGCTGGCGAGAGGCTCCAGCGACAGACCGGCGGCGGCAGAGGGTCGGTCTGTGGCCGAACGCTGACGGTCATTTGATCAGGAGAAACGGCCGCAACCAAATATCCCATTCCGCTCTCCACACCCAGTAACTCCAGCCTTAAATAAGGATAAAAGGATATTGGGTGTCACAGATTTAGTCTAGTTGCCGGGTGGCCATCTTGTTCTTTCTAACATCCCTATGATTTTACCCTTTTAACCTGTGCGAGAAAAGATAATATTTTGCTCGGGTGAATGGGATAGGGGAGAGAAAGGGGAAGATTCTCTAGGTGCCCATACGTGGTATCACAACATGATCAAATCAATGGAAGTTAATGCCAGATCCAGGTGTGATTCTCTGCACTGGCACTCTGTGAATACTGGAAAGAGCGTGAAGCTATTGATCATCTTATCTTTTTATCCATGTACGTAAAAAAATCAAGTACAAGCATAAAAACCTTAGGCTTGAGAACAGTGGTGCGCTGGAAGGTCTGTATTAATGTGCATAGATGGATCTGGTTTTACATCTGTGAATGTTTTTCACAAGACACATTAGCACAAATTCAAAGCAGTGTTCCCTAATTGAGGATATATGTGATATACCCACAAACAGTGTTCATAAACGGAAATGTTGGTGAAAGTAATTTTGTACTTTTACAGCTGCTAAAACCAGATGCTGCAGAGTGGTAAATGTAATGAATGTAGCAGAATGTGGTGGTGTACCATCCTTTTTAATACCTTTTCCCAGTGGAGGTGTTTGCTATTTGGAATTATATTAGGGGTCCCTTTTCCCCTTAGCTAAGAAAATAACAGAAACTATGGCACTCTGAACCAGTGTACTTACTAAATCCATTATTTAGTGTTCCAATAAATCCAGTGATAGATGTGTTAAAGGACCTCTGATTTCAACAAATGTTAAATCTATCAAACAATTAGGCAAAGCTCATTGTTTCAATGTACAAATCAGTCTATCTCTCAGTTCAGAAAAGTATCATCTTTACTCAAAGAGAAATCCTTTTTTTTATTTTAGGAAATCAAATTTATTGAAAAATGCTACTTTCTTTCTAAATAAAAAAAAGTAGCCACTCTCAGGGTTGTTCAAGTGCAAAGTTTGTACCGACTGGTGAATGGACGTTAACTGCTTCCTTGTTCACCTAAACACCTGGGTATCATCACTATCTGATATGCTCTCTACCTCTCACTCTGGGCTTTCACTATCACTGGAAACCTGAGACTCAGAATCACTGTCCCAGGAGACAATTTACACCGGGATTGCCATCCTCAGACAGAACAAGGAGGTTAAATAAGCAAGGCTTATTTGAGCCGAAGCAACCAAGGAGCAGCACAAATGGTAACAACTTACCAAGACGGGGTTGTAAGGGACTCCAAGCTGGGGTGCAGAGGGTGGAAGAGTGAGCCACTTGGGAGAGGGTCGTGGCCCCAGTATGGCCTGCGGGGTGGTTGGGCACTGCCCATGCCTGCCCAATGTGTCCCCGGGACCAGGAGGGCCAAGGTTGACCCTGGAATGGTTGCTGCTTGAAGGTTGGGTGGAACAAGGGGAAACCAGTGATAGGGCAGAGGCCAAAGTTGCCCCACAGAGTACCGGGAAAGAGCATGATACAGGGCGAGGGACGGGGCAGGTGATGGTCAGTGGTAGAAGGTATTTGGGGGAAGGAGCTCTGTGGGAGCAGTACTGCAGAAGAGGGAACATACTGGTCCGGTTGGGAGGAGGGAACACTGTGCATTTAGAGGAGGAACTGCAAGAGGGGGGAAACGGGCCCAAAGGGAGGTGACGAGGAATAAGGAGGGAGGAGGTACTCACCACTTATGCTGGCTGGACTATGTGACTCAGAGAGAGGAATCCCGTTCCTGGGGTGGTAGAGTTCTTGGCAGATCGGTGGCTGGAGTGGTCCGGAGTACGTTCCCGATGGGATGATTCTTCCGCTGCATGGTGGAGTGGCTTGGTCCTGTACCACTTTGCATGAATTGTGCTGTCAGCTGGACTGGATCCATCTTTATGTTCTCCATATGATCCATGGCTATTCTGATGTCCACCGATGTCCCGTGGTCGGGAGCGGGTGAGCACTTGCCTCAGCCAGGGGTTGTGTTGCTGCATCCAACACATTGTGGGAAGTAAGAAGTCTAATGGTGGAGGGGGACGTTTTCATCAGTGCGGGAGCACATCGAGGACTCCCTCCTGATGCTGGATGTCAGTGAGATAGCTGGCGATTGGAGAGAGGGATAGAAAGGCAAGGACTGCACGGTAGGAACTTCAAGGCAGGGACAGCAAGGGAGGAAATTCAAGGACTTGCAAAAAATGAAAAGACAAACACAGACTTCTTAGATTAAGAAAAAGATATATATTAGGCCACAAGCCCCGATTCTTACTTACAAGTAAGGAATGAATAGTGCAGCATCAGAGTGATACAAGGAAATGATGTCACCGCAATAAAGAACACTGTTCCATCAAAGTGAATGTCCCCAGAGCATACCACTTTAGTACCGTACTCATATGGGTCACTTCGTGATGTCCGTTCGTCCTCCTCAGTAATGATACGTCAGGGGCAGCCGGTTGTATATTGTATTTATAGTATATAGTAGATGAGGTTGTGAAAAAAAAACATGCAGTAGGTCCATTGAGATCAACCTATGTTAAATTCAGGTTAAAATCAGCTAGTCTTTTTCCATTAAAACTAAAGAGAGAAGCAAGATGAATTCAGCTTAGAAGACACACACACACAAAAAAGAAGTTAGGTCTTGCCTCCACTGGGGTTACCTTGGCGTGGTGGGCAAGTGTTGCATACTTTGACTAATTGAGCTAAAATCCTAATTTAAATGAAGTAACATACACATTTTAAATTGTACAGATTTTTTGCAGCATGATATAATTAGTAAGAATCTGTCTGTGCTTTGGACATTGTGATGCGCATGGAGAGCCCTATTTCCAGCTTGCTTATACTCTTCTTAGTACAGCTCTCCTAATTCCTAACTCCTTTAGTCTTGGCCAATAGCCAGAATGGAAATAGCTCATCTCCCAACCTCCCTGGGACATATAAAGGTTCCCATAGTTCTCAGCATTTCCCATAGTCCCCATAGCATGCAGCATTCCGTCCAAACCCGAAATGTAACAATGTAAATGGCCAACATGATAGCATGTAACCCACAGCACAATATCCATGTAGGCAGATGCATAGCACATCCCTACCTCCAAGCTTCTGAGAGATACTGATGTATTTCCAACATATGATGCATTGCAGGTGCAATGGTGTCCAACGTGTGTTGCTGAAAAATACTCTTGTTTATTATTTACGCATCATTAGAACATTTGCTTTGGTAAATAAATACTGAATTATGGGAATATTCCTTAAATTGTTCGTTTTAAACATCTATTTTAAAGTTGTTAAAGTTGTAAACTAAGGTGAAACTGTGTTTTTTTTTATTGCCAAGCAATGCTATATAATAAGACTCCATTCTGACATTAGTGATTTGGGATTTGGCCACTATACTGATACAACTTGCCTAACTACCACATAGACAAACACTGCATACAGTCTCCATCTTTGCAGATGACACTAAATTGTGTAAGATAGTAGAATCAGAGCAGGATGTAAGTTCTCTCCAGAAGGACTTGGAGAGATTAGAAACTTGAGCAGGTAAATGGCAGATGAGGTTTAATACAGATAAATGTGAGGTTATGCATTTGGTGAACAAGAATAAACAGGCGACTTACAAATGAAATAGGGCTAAATTAGGGGAATCATTGATGGAGAAGGATTTAGGAGTGCTTGTAGACAGCAGGCTTAGCAATAGTGCCCAAAGTCATGCAGTAGCTGCAAAGGCAAACAAGATCTTATCTTGCATTAAACAGCCAATGGATAGAAGGGAAGTAAACATAATTATGCCATTTTATAAAGCATTAGTGAGACCACACCATGAATATGGAGAACAATGTTGGGCACCATTCCTTAGAAAATACATTATGGAACTAGAAAAAGTGCAGAGAAGAGCCACCAAATGAATAAGGATATTCTGATTCATGAGGAGAGACTATCGAAATTAGATTTGTTTACATTAGAAAAGAGGCCTCTAAGAGGGCATATGATAACTATATAAAAATATATTCGGGGAAAGTAAAAGGAGCTTTCAAAAGAACTATTCATCCCAAGGGCAGTACAAAGGACTCGGGGTCATCCCTTATGGTTGGAGGAAAATAGATTTTGCCCGCAACAAAGGAAAGGGTTTACAGTAAGGGCAGTTAAAATGTGGAATTCATTACCTATGGAGACTGTGATGGCAGATACAATGGATATGTTTAAAAAAAAGGTTAGACATCTTTTTAGAAAGGAAAAGTATACAGGCATATACCAAATAAGTAAACATGTGAAGGAGGTTGATCAAGGGAGTAATCTGATTGGCAATTCTTGGAGTCAGGAAGGAATGTATTTTTCCCCTTATGAGATATCATTGGATGATATTTCACTGGGGTTTTTTGTTTGCCTTCCTCTGGATCAATACACTGTAAGTACGGATATAGGATAAAGTATCTGCTGTCTAAATTTAGCATGGGTTGAACTTGATGGACATATGTCTTTTTACAACCTCATCTATTATGTAACGTTCAGACCAAGGGCTGCTAGGAACTAGAATCTCACATGAGGCCAGCGGCCATTTTAGCTTAGGGTTTATAAAACTCAACCAGTCTGCTACTTGTTGCTTGTCTACTTTTTGTTCACAAGCAGCAGTTTGACTATTTTTAGTCCCCTGCTCTTTGTTTATCCCTGGTTACAATTACCATGCATCTAGCTCTGCAGACCTCACAGATAAACAGATAAACTTTTGCTTTGCCTTGTATTCCCCTTGCACTTCTTGTCACCCCATAGCTTTTGTGTAGCTCTCCCGATAGGGGAGTCGGGAAGAGCTAGGACAGCTGCAGGGGCCCTGACCTGTAGTAGTCCAGGGACCATCCTCAAGTTGACCATCCCAGAGACTGCAGTGGGCAGAGATCTGCCTTGTCCCTGCACTGCACAGACCAAGAGAATAAACCGTTCCTGTTGTTATACTCCCGCCTAGTGTGTGATCTTACTGGAGGGAGAGGTGCTCGTTCTACTGTAGGAGATCATCTCCATCTATCTGAAGCCTACAGCAGATGGAGAAGCTGCACTGCTAGAGAACCATGTGGGTAATGTACCCCAGAAACCTGATTCTGTGTCCCCACTATCACTGGCGGGGAGCTAGGCCCTCCTGTTACCAGCAGGTATCATGCACCACACGTTTAGTAAATCTCCCAGAAGTACCATTACACTAGTCTAAGGAAAATATTTAATATGTTGCGAATCACAACAACACTTCACTTTAAATATGCAATGCCCTTTTCTTAAATTATTTACACTCAAACTATACAGCGTGTGTATGTAATTATATATATTTTTTATATATACTATATATATATATATGTAGCCCCCTTTCCCCGTGGCTATGGGAACTACGTGTGCTGCTGTATCTGTTGGCTTACAGAAGGCCTAAACCTCCACTTCTGGGAGCCTAGGGTGATCTCTCCCGCTCTTCGGTCCACCTATGGGTGGATCCCAGCAGCTTGGGATGATTCCACATAGGACCCAATAAACACCATACACTGGATGTAATATAACTTCTTTACTAACAGTACTATAAGCAGCACACCCACAATACAATATCCCCACACACAAAGCAAAACACAGTATTCACCACCTCGGTGGGGCTCTCTCAATGTACTGAGGGTGCGGTGGCACCAATAACACTGGTGTCCTTCCCAATGTCAGTCCCACACAAGTGTGAGGTACCGCTACCCCTGTGGAACATTGTTGGACTTATAGATACCTCCATGGGCACTCCTGTACCCAGTTGTAGCTGACGAACAAGCAGATCAGTCTGGTCCCATGACATGGGGCCTGCAAATCCCTCCTCTCACCTTATCCGGTCCACTACGTGGGGTGTAAGTAGAAAGAGCCGTCTGTGAAGCTCAAAGGCAGTCCACCTTATGGCAAAAGCCTGATATAGATATAAATGGAGATGAGAGGAGCATGAAGAAGGGGAGAGAGTGTTGGAGAGATCACTACTAGCAAGTCTGTGACAGTTCAAGTGTCAGCTGCATAATATGCAGTGTTGTGGGATACGGTATGGAGTGTGCTAGTACTCACGATGAAGCCGTGCTCCATTGCTCTCACTCTCTCTCCCATGTCACGTATACTGGAGGGGTTAGTGACGTCACTCCCCGGCGCGGGCACGATCCAAATCAGCAGAGAAGTAAAAGATCAATTGTATTGTATTGTATGTCTTTATTTATATAGCGCCATTAATGTACATAGCGCTTCACAGTAGTAATACAGGTGATCAAATAAATAACAGATCATGGGAATAAGTGCTTTAGACATAAAAGTAACATTAAGGAAGAGGAGTCCCTGCCCCGAGGAGCTTACAGTCTAATTGGTAGGTAGGGAGAACGTACAGAGACAGTAGGAGGGAGTTCTAGTAAGTGCGTCTGCAGGGGGCCAAGCATTATGTATCATATGTCCAGGATTATCCACAGTGCTATTCATATGCTTCTTTAAGCAAGTGTGTCTTAAGGGGGGTCTTAAAGGTGGACAGAGAGGGTGCCAGTCGGGTACTGAGGGGAAGGGCATTCCAGAGGTGTGGGGCAGTCAGTGAAAAAGGTTTAAGGCGAGAGAGGGCTTTAGATACAGAGGGGGTAGAAAGAAGACATCCCTGAGCAGAACGCAAGAGTAGGGATGGTGCATAGCGAGAAATTAGGGCTGCGATATAAGGAGGGGCAGAAGAGTGTAAAGCTTTAAAAGTGAGGAGAAGAATGGAGTGTGAGATGCGGGATTTGATCGGAAGCCAGGAGAGGGATTTCATGAGGGGAGATGCTGAGACAGATCTAGGAAAGAGTAGAGTGATTCTGGCAGCAGCATTTAGGATAGATTGTAGGGGAAACAGGTGAGAGGCAGGAAGGCCGGACAGCAGGAGGTTACAGTAATCAAGACGGGAGAGAATGAGGGTCTGAGTCAGAGTTTTAGCAGTCGAGCAACAGAGGAAAGGGCGTAGCAATGCAGCAGCCGCTCCAAGGTACTGGGACTCACCAGAGGAATATTAAAATGAAATGCTTTATTGAATTATTAATTATTAATTCAATAAAGCATTTAATTTTAACATTCCTCTGGTGAGTCCCAGTACCTTGGAGCGGCTGCTGCATTGATTTTTTACTTCTTCTCCACTGCGTGGGGTGAACTCCCGCTGGAGGGTCTCACCTTTAGAGTCTATTAGTGTGCCTATTGTCTGGTCCAAGACCACAACCCGCAGATCACCGAGTGCCATCCTATCACCGGTGCACTAACAGTACTCAGTACTTATGGAAAGTGTCCCTATCCCTACAGCCTTCCCTACAGTGTACAAACTAGAGGGGGCTCAGGGGCCTAGCTGGATCCTAATGGGCAAACCTAGGCCTAGTCCAGGGAACAATGCTCTCTGGACACTATCTCAATGGTTGCTCTCCTCCGTCTAACTGCCTCCATGCACCGTTTTGCACCAAACTGCCTCTTCTCCCCATCCCTAAGGCTCCTGGGACTTGTACTCCCTTGTGGAGCCTTTCCTAAGATGGCCACTGCAACTTTGGGGACTGCGCATGTGCGATGACTCCACCATGCATGTGAGAACATTAAAATGGCTGCGCAACTATAGCTGTACTGCGCATACGTGAGGATCGCACTGCGCATGCGCGAAGATTACAAGATGGTGGCGCTCTGCATTGGCAATCCGATGTGGAGCTCCGGAGGTCTGAGCAAGGTGCAGCCTCCCCGGCACCCGCTACAGAGGTATGCCATTATTTTGAGGGTGCACAGGTGAGATATTTGTTTGCCCCTCAAAATTAGTCGTAGCCATGGCAACACTGATTTCTGTGCCTACAGCAAACTCCTGAAACACAATGATGTGGGTCACATTATTCTAGGAGTTACTGAAAGAAAGTTATGGGTTCTTTTTATGCTTTGAGATATTTTGAGTTTAAAACTAATGTTGCAAGGATGAGTGAGAGTTAAAGATACACCAACAAAAGGTGGGGCTCATTTTTGTGACAGGGGCAAAGTTTATTTCATGAAACTGTTGGCATGTATATATTGTATGTTTGTTGTAACATTCTTTTTATGTAACCAAGCACTCTACTATTTTTGTATATTAAATTTAAAATGTAATAACTAGCCTACTGTCTTTGGGATCTAAATAAATCTAACACGTTTTAAAGACATATTTTGCTACATTGGGTTTTGTTTTAAATTACATATTCTTCCTAGTAAAGAGGGACCAAGAACTCTGCAAGTAAGACCTGGAATTATTCTTGGTGGTGGCACGAATTGAGGTGTAGTGTGCTGAGTTTTGGGAGGTATTGCTCATTTTAGGGACCCTGTTTGGAGATGAGTCAGCTTGATGTATTAACCCTTGTCACCTACACAAGTCACATGCTCACATGTATGCCACTGCTGACAACAAATTGTGTTTTTGTTTTGTGAGTGTTAATTCATGACCTCTCTTTCATATGATGTCTTTAGCTCAGTTGATTTGGGGGGATATTGCACCTTTAAAACTATCCAGAGATCAATCTTCTTTTTTTTCATCCATATGAATGAATATCAAAAATTATTCCACTTTCTTTTCAATTGACATGAAATCACATTGCAGTTCAATAGCCAAAAATGTATTGGCTCAATCCCCTTGATAAAGTCTCCTGTGAAAACTAAGATGCCACTGATTTAAAGCTTGTTTTCTTAGGTCTGTAGTCTCAAACTTTAGTATATATCCTAAAACGTAATTTCCATATCTTTTAACATTCATTTGCCATAAAAGCAGAATCTTTTTCGTGTTACGATTTGGAGTCAATAGCAAGAGGATTAATCTTGCTATTTTGTTGCCTTACACTTTCAGCCTGACCTTTTCAGACTAGGCGATATTGGTAGAGATCTCAGCCAACCCAGCAGGACAAATACTTAGAATCCCAAGCACAAAAAAAAGAAAGCAATAGATTTCTGTAAGAGTAATTCCTTCACTGCCAGAACGGCCTGCTAAGCAACTGTAAAGCATTTGGTTTCTATTGCAGCAAAGGACTAACCAACAAGGGCTCTGACACAGCTGAATAGCTGTGTGCAGCAGTACTGTATGTCTGACAGCAAAGGAAATAATAAGCCACCTTTATTTATTTTTTTCTTTTTAAAATAAAGTGAGGTATTGGGATTTTTGCACATGCAATTTTTTTTAATTTAGCATAACATTTGTAGACAATATGTTAAAACATTTTGCAATTTGCTCGAAAACATAGACTTTTCATTTGCGTCAACTTTTACCAGCGATTGGAAGGCTATGAGTGTATTTGTCGTGTGAAGGAGTAACAATTCCGGTTCTTGCTTTCAGTCTGTCTCACTGTAGATGGCTGATTTAGGGATCTCAGCTGAGCTTTGTCTTTAAATATCAGACATTTCGCAGTGACCTTCTCCTTTTCATACTCCCTTCTTCTTAGTGTTGGCCTCTTACTATCCGCCCTACACCTTCTACATCAGGGTAGTAAAGCCTGAGTCCTCAATTCAATAAATCCTTACCGCTGTTACTGATCTTTTACCTATACAGTATATACACACACAGCAACATAAATTGAGTTTTTTAATCTTGCTTCTTACATTTGGTTCAGGTAAAAGAGTGAAAGGGCTCAGAGTACTGCTGGTTGAAATCAGGCTGAAGGCAACGTGCAATAGAAAAAAAACTTTTATTGCGGCATGAGAGCCAGATAAAAAAGACTTAGATATCCTCTGACGCGTTTCGTCTTACGACTTTATCAAAGAGTGATATGTGGCAGCTAGGTCTGACCTTAAATAGCTTGAAAAACCTTACATTTGAGTAAAAAGTCCTTCTCTAATTGTAAAAATAGTCCCTGCAGCTGATAGAGAGACGTCATTAAGCTGTCAACTAACACAAACCTCTTAACCCTTACACTGCTGTAGATGGAAGATGGAATCAAGTGTAATTATTTTAGAAATATATATAAGTAAAATTTGGACTAGGTAAATAGAAGAGATCTTTTACCTATATATACACACACAGCAACATAAATTGAGTTTTTTAATCTTGCTTCTTACATTTGGTTCAGGCCTCTTGGCAGCAGAGATTCAACCTGGTAGATGTAGTTACTGCAAAAAGAGAGGGGAAACTGCACCAGTGAGCAGCACAACTTTTGTTACATCTCATTATAATAATGCTCAGATTATCTCCTTCTCCCAAAAACACCCTCCTTACTATTCCCCAAAAAACTTGTGGTGCAAGTGGAGCAAAGCTACTTGATATAGTCACTCAGAATTAAAGTGGTACAATTTACATCTGTAAACATCTGTTTTTGGAGCATGCACTTTTTTGCTACTAGAGGTATGCAAGTTCTTGTGGAAAAATCTGAGCCCCCTCCCATAATTCCATGGTTAGCAATAGTCCAGTCTGGGGCTTGGCTTTTGTCATTTGGCGTCAGGGAGGGAAAGAGTGGGGGAAGCTAGGCGGGAGGAAAAGGGGCAGAGGAGAGGGGTACTGAGCTAGCCAGGCTTTTAATAAATAATGAAATCCTATTTAAAACATGTACTTTGTAATATATATGCCTTTTTATATTCAGATATAAATTATAAATGATATATGAAAATGTGTTGGAGCAACATGGAGAAGACTGGCTTGCAATTGCAGTACATGGACGATCATTGGGGAGTCCTTCATCAAGCAGAGTTACGACAAGGGAGACACACACACCAGAGCCAAAAGTAAAACAATATGATTAATGAGCGTCCCTACTAAATGCTGTAGTTATTATCAAAATTCCATGAATACGGTCTAGATCGGTACCAAAACATTGGCCAGTTTTAATATTCTTTCCTAGATAGTGCACTTTTTTAATGAAAACATTGTTTTTGTGCCTGAAGTACTTATTTTCAGTATTTATATACACCTTGAACTGGGAGGTGTTTTCTTTGAAGACACCAAAGAAACATTTTTTTTTGCGTATAGTAATGGGTATCAAGTGACTTTGTAACTACAATTTTGTGGATTGTTTGTTAGATTACAGTTTGGTGAATGATAATCAGGCAACCTTAAATATGATTCAATAGTTTTTCAATATTAGTTTGTAGACATGGTGGTCGAGAAACTGGGAGGTTTAACGCTCAGATATGTGGTCAGATACAGCTGCAGTATCCCCCCACCAGCAGGAAGTACTTGGAGAAACTAATGCAAGTATGATTGTCATACTAACACAATATTGTGCATTAGTAATGTAACCATGGAGTTAATGTGACTGGCAACTTAACTATGCATTGGATTATAGACCTCTGGCCCTTCCATCCAGACATGAGGATCTGATTGGTGCCTTTTAGCCTGCAGCAGTGTGTTTTTGGTGGTTCCCGCTCTTCCGTCTGATTGGTGGACCCTCTGTTCCATGCCTTTATTTGCTTATTGGTAGTACCTGTGCAGGGTGAAGGAGAAAGGCTAGAACTAGAAGATAGTGTTCTGTGTGTGGGAAAGCTTTCCATCTATTCGGGAAGTGAGCTTATAGTCCATTATATGTTCAATAGTAAAATAATGAATCCCTCATACATAGGTCCCTAATTGCTGATTGGACATGCCTCCCGCCCTCACACAGCCTGTTCTCTCACAGTTCCAGCCTCTATCCACCTTCTTGCCTGGATACTACTACCTGTCCAACTTGGCCAGGAAGGGGCTACAGGGGGTCAGTACTGCTAAGGAGCAGAGGGTCCTGGAGAGGCCTCTAGGAAGCTTTATTGTGCCATGTGCTGTTCCGCGGGTAGCGGTCTTGTGATAGTTGCCTCTGCTATACTGTTAATATTATTGTTGAGAGAGTAGACTCACCTCTCTAATTTCTGTCTCCTACATGGCGTGGAGACCCACTACTGCCTCATCCTTCCTTTCTCATGTGGCGCTCTCATTCGCAGTTGAATTTATAGTGACCTCCTATCCACCATAAATGTGGCTGCGTGGGTGCAGGAATGAGAGTGCCACAAACTGAGGAGGCAGCATGTGTTGTGGACATGGTGCATCATGATGCCAAGCGTAGACTTCACCCCAAAGATTTTGCAGTACATTCAAAAGCATCTGGCGGTCAGGATTTGGCCTGTGGTCCGCCTATTCATTCGTTAATATTGGAATTCTCTCTTTTCCTTATTGGAAAAAGATTGGATATCTTTATTAAGTCTTTTATATGAACGCACTGGAGAGGGTTTCTGATATACCCACAAGCCTTTGGTATAGGATATCCCTTCTATCCTGAGGCATGATGTCATATTCCCAAAGTCTAACTGCTGATTGCCCAGATTAAGTGCAATACATGCCTGCTTTATCCAGCTAACCTGTGAGTGTATCTATTACCCGTCTACCTCAGAATACACACTTTAAAGCAGCAGTCCAAGCGGCCATTTTTTTATTATTATTTTCCCTTTATAATATGTGCATCAATACAATCCACACTATAAGCAATTAGTTAAGTTGCCGATCCGTTTTCCTGTGATCGATCTGCGAAAATTCGGATTGGGGGTTCACTAAATGACTGTAGAGGAGTATTCTACAGTCAGTGTAACTTTGTAAGTGGTTGCTATAGAAACACAAAAGGCTTGTTACATAATACATCAAAAATGTCATTCAGAGTTGTTGTTTTTAAATGCTACAAGTATTTTCTCATAGTACAGAACTGATTTATTAAAAAAAAAAAAAAAAAATACGTAGAATATTGCTTGGTTGGTGGCTTTAATACACAGAATTGCACTATATGTGTTTTTCCTATACCACATGTGGTTCCTGGGACCTGTACAATAATGAAGCATTTTATGAACTGGATCAGCAGGTCCACTTGCTCCAATAAAGTAGTAAAGCCTAACATTCATTTGCCAACACTGTTTCGAATACAATACATTTCTTCTGACATTTCCTGGTACAGTAATTTCCAGCATATAATCCGCGGATTATGTGTTGGTAAAAGTGAGCAAATAGTGCACTGTGCATTATCTGCCGTTGCGGATTATGTGTGAAGTTTTTAAACTCCTCCCACAAGCCTGATTGGCCAGGCCAGGTGCATTTTATGCCTTTTCGCCGAAAACCCTCTGTCTCCTTGATTGCAGACAAAATGTCAGGGAAACGAAAACGTGTCAAGTTATACCGCCGATTTTCATTTTAAAGTCGCAAAAAAGGCAGAAGAGGCCGGGAATCGTGAAGCGGAAAGTTATTTGAAGTGGACAGAAGCAACGTTCGTCTTTGCAGAAAGAACAAAGAAAGGCTTGCGAAAGCAGAAAAGTGATGACGAGCGCATTGCTGCGGACTTCCGGACTGGGCGATCTTAAATGAAAACCTCTTTAGGATGGAGGAACTTTGAGGATTCCGGCCAAAACTCATACAATGGCTCGAGAAATGGGACTGCGACGTTTTCAACGTGGTAGTATCGTTTCATGTGCCACAAAAATTTAAGGATGCGCAACAGAACAACCGTCGGTCAAAGTCTTCCTGCCCACTGGGAAAAGAAGGCTACGGCTTTTCTGAAATTTACGAAATATGTTGTCAAGAAATCGAAATATTGTCCCAGTCTTATTATAAACATGTAGGAGGTGCTGCTTAGTTTTGACTGCCCTCCAAGCCGTACTGTTTATGTTTATGGAAGTAGCACTATTTCCATTAAAAAACAGGTCATGAAAAATCAAACTTTACTGTTGTTTTTGCTTGCTCTGCAGGTGAAGAAAAGTTGGATCCACTGATCATTTTTAATAGGTAAACCATACCCAAGTAAGAGTTTCCGAAAGTGGTTAGAGTCAAAGTAAACGAAAAAGGGTTGGATGAACGCGAGTATTATGACAAGTTGGTTGTATATAGTGTGGCGAACACGGAAAGGAGTGTTTTTTCAGCCCAAAGGTTTCTTAATAATGTACTCTGTGAAAGCTCACGTGCAAGTGTTTCCACTGCATTATCGATAATTCCAGGAGGATTTACGAAAAAGTTACAGCCGTTAGACGTTGGAGTAAACAAATCCTTCAAGGCAAAGGTGAGAAAACTTCGGGGAAAATGGATGTCTGAAGGACTTCACACGTACATAAAGATTGTAAAAATGCGCAGAGAAACACTTTCCAAAGTGACATGTTGGGTGAAGGAAGCCTGGGATGAGGTAAGCACTCGAACGATTAGAAATACCTTCCGAAAAGCAGGAATTTGTGAGGCAGCTGATTCCGAAGACATTAGCAACAATGGCGGGCTAACTGAAAATGAAGACCATGATCTCTTGAATATTTACTACGTTTGACGATTTTGAATAAAACATCTGAAGAAGTATAATATCTGAAGACTACTGGTATGTATTTCTTTTCGGTTGCGCATCAGTTTTTTTTTTTTCTTTCAATAAAGCTAAGCTTTCAGTTAGCTGTTGATTGACTAAATTAAAGTTAAATACTAATGAAGCAGGAACAGTTGTCTGCAGGAATTGCAATTGTAGAATTTGTGGGATGTCATCTGAGCCGGCAGAATTATATTACTGAGGATTCTCAGTACACAGAAGGTCAGATGCAAGATGCAGTTTTACTGATTCTGCAATTGCAATTCCTGCAGCTAAGACAACTCTTCCTGTCATTGTTAACCCTTTCACTGTATCAACAAGAGGGTTGAGTGTTACTTAGAGACGTGCAAATTTAAGACAAAAATTCACATTGCTCAGATTTTCACTAATTTTATGCCAACTTCGCTCAAATTTTAATAGAATTCCCCAATTTTACCAGAATTACAAACTTTTTTTGCCTGTATTTGGAAAAATAACTATTGGAATTTCAACTGCGTATTCTACGCCTCTGCGGATTATACAATATTTGTATTTGTTTTTTGATTTATTCCATAATCCTGTGGATTATACAGCGTCACGGATTATATGATGGAAACTACGGTATTTATGATCTCTTTGCACCTGTTAGACTAGGCTTTTTTGTGATGTATATTGGTAAATAACCAACATCGTTTATAACAAAAGCTATTATATGGACCATGTTGAATCCATGTGCCAATGGCCTATCTAGCTATACAATTTACCTTTCCAACAAACCTGTGGTTCTGCAGTAAAGGATTGTAACACAAAGGTCCCACTTAGAGTCATAATCATATGTGTTCCGTTGAAACTCCTATGTGACATGGCCAAGGATATTTATGGTTTGACCCTAACTCAGTCTAAAAGTTTGTCTTTTGATCAAGGGACATCTATTTCAACCACCGGCTTCTTTAAGTGCTGAAACATACCTAATTTGGCCTTGATGGGCTGATCTCATTAACAATATTTGATGGCTGAACTTGGCTATGCTCTGATATACTTTACGTTTTGAACTGTGTGCTTTACGATTATATATATATATATACATATCTAATATATGGATTTTTTTTTATCTGTCTCTCTTCCACGTTGCCCTTTTAGGTATCTATAGCTGAGTTGTGTGACGGTGCTCGACTCAAACCAGGAAGACCTCCTGCTGGGCTGTGGCAGGAAGTAGAGATTGACCACAGGTCTCGGGACTGAGTCCTGATAGAGGATAACGAAGTCTGGGTCACAGTCAGGGATCAAGACAGTCAGCAAAGCATCAAAGTCAGGGGCACATGTGGAGACCAAGGCTTTTGCAAAAGAACAGGAACAAACGAGGACTCCAAGGGAACAAACTTAGAACCCCATCTTAGATCAGGAGTCGAACGAGGCCACGTCATGTCATCGGCCATATTTATTTAAGGCGAATTATTTATTATTTATATTTATTTATTTATAAAATATTTTACCAGGAAGGAATACATTGAGAGTTACCTCTCGTTTTCAAGTATGTCCTGGGCACAGAGTAAAACAAAATAATACATGGTTACAAATACAGTTACACAAATGAACAAGGTATACATTATTTACAAGACATTGCATGCACAGTTAAAGAAAATATATATTATGAGCGTATGAAACAGTTACAGACCAGATTAAAGTGTGAGACAGCCTTAGATTTGAAAGAACTTAAGCTGGTGGTGGATATGAGAGTCTCTGGTAGGTTGTTCCAGTTTTGGGGTGCACGGAAGGAGAAGGAAGTCACTCCTGTCATCGGCCATCTTGGTGCAGGCGAAGCAACCTCAGATCTCTGCCATGATAGTAGAGGCAATGTAGAATCAAGGATGCGCGGGTGTCAAAAGGGGATGACCGGCGAGTCCTGACAAGTTGCTCAAACTGTGCATTACTGCTGATATCTCTGGACTGTGCCTATTTTGTGTGTGCTTTTTTGTTTACTTAATTTCGCCACTTTCTGCTGGTGTTTCGGTCCCTTTTGAGGATGATGGTTGTTTGCTACATTTGTTGTCTTTGTTCATTGCTTTTAATACACTGAGCTCAGTGTCTGCTTCAGTTGCTGTTTTTAGTTCCTGTAGCAAATCTCCGGGAAGAGTTTCTACAAATCTCAAGGAGTATATCACTTTCTCGTCTTCAAGGTCAATGTCACTCTCAGATGGCTCTGAATAAAGCACCCGGTATAAGCATATCCTTTTCAAAGGGTATAGACCACTTGAAAGTCGTAGTTTTGCAGTTGCAGCAATATACATTGTAATTTTTGCAGGAGCTTTAACTAACGGTTTAGTGATAATGGTTTCCAGAGGCTTATGATCTGACAACACCTTAACTCAGGGGTGTGCAAACTGGAGGGGGCTGGAGAGTGCAAGATTTTCTAGGGGATAATAGTGATTACAGAGGCCGCTAGGTCACCCCCAAGGCATTTAAATTAAGTGCCGGGGGACCGCTCGAGGCATCTGTAACTTCTCTTACCTTTGCTTTGGGTGACGCGTCACCATGGCAACGCGGTATCACATGACCACGTGGCGCTGGAGACAAGTTAAGGGGGGGTACGAGCAGGGGGGGAGCAGGCAGGGGGCGCAGGAGGAAAAGTTTGCGCACCACCTGCCTTAACTGACTGGCTCTGGACGCAAATTAAATGAGTTTTCCCTTTTGTATTAGACATGCCCCAAGACCATGTTTAGATGCATTAGTATGAACTTCCATTGGTTCTTTTGGGTCAAAGCAAATGAGAACTGGTGCTTTTGATGTGGCATCCTTTAATTGCTGAAAGGCTTGCCGATGCTCCGGGTACTAATGCCAGATCATATAATTGCAAAGTAAACATCTAAGAGGTGCAGTTATACTTGCCTCATCCCGAATGTCCTGAGCTAGATATCTTGTTAAACCTAACAACCTTTGCACTCTTTTTTTGTCAGTAGGAGGTGACATATCAGCGATCACATTCGCCTTGGCATTATCAGGCATTACACCATCTGCGGAAACCATGTGCCCCATGTATTGCACCGTATGGATTTGGTATTGAAGTTTCTCCTTGTTAAATGTTCCATGCAGCTTACGTGCCCTGTCCATTACTCTTTTAAGTATAACATCATGCTCCTCTTCTTTGTTGCTTGCAATAATCACGTCATCAGCTATTATATGAACACCGTCATTGTCTCCAAAAGGTTCAAAGTTTTTCTGCTGAAAGACTTCACTAGCTGACTTTATTCCAGATGACATTTGTACCTGCCCCAGGGTGTGTTAAAAGTACACAGGTCAGCGGATACACTGTCAAGCTTTATTGGCCAATAACCATCTTTCTCATCTACGATTGTAAACAGTGTTTTTCTTGCTAGAGTTGAACATCTTTGGGTGTTTGAATGGAAAAGTGCTGTTTTAAAATAGCTTTATTGAGATCTCTGGAGTCCAAACACACCCGCAGATTTCCATTTTTGTTCTCCAGTCCAGACGCAAAATAAATTTTTCCTGTCTTGCCTTCAAAGACTTTCTGGGCAAGCTACCTGTCTATCTGAACAAGCTCCTCACCCCTACCACATGCAGCACGTATCATCTGAGATCTGACTCCAAAAACAGTACTTCTAAAGAAAGAAGAGGGGCGCAACATGGCATAACATCTTTTATGTAAACAGCAAAAAATAAAACAAAATAAGAAATGCACTCACATGATGAGAAAGGAAAATGGTGTTTTAAAAACTGTGGGAAAAAAAGCCCTAGAGGGGGGATCCATTTCCTCTCCATTTCTGGTTCCGCATACAGGAGCCGATGTTATATGCCAGATGTGACCCGTTCCTCCAGCGTATTAATCCCCTGGGTTTCCCCTCCATGGCGTCCTTCAGATGGTCTGCGTCAGTGGTGCCCTCTGTCTCCCTGTGTATCAGAACTGCTGTCCTCCGTGGCGCACTTGCTGTGCGCATGCGTGTGACGTCAGTGGAAGATCCTATGGGCACCAGCTATGCAGATGGGGCTGATAGTCCGTGTTAGGATAATGCCTAATCCAACACGTTTCACCACGTGTCGTGGCTTCCTCAGGGATGATTGACTCCTAAAAACTGTTTCCGGTCCCAAGGATTCAACAGGGAATCCGGCCGCACGTCCTTCTGTTACCGTGCAATTTAATTTACCTGTAACAGCGTTAGGTTTCTTGCGACAGCCATGTATTACTGGAGGTACCGTGGGGTCTGTAAAAATGTGGTGTACCTGGAGATTCTCCCAACCCCCTCAACCACATCTTTGTAACTCAAGTAGCTGATCCTTAGTGTTGGGTGCACCTTTAGTGACTTCACAGACTTGCCTTACCAAATCTAGCTGCACACAGGCTTGCTTTCCTAAGAGAGGAACTTCTGAAACATTTGTAAAAAGAAAATCTCAAGTCAGTCATCTTGTGGTTAGCTTATGTGTGTAGTGTGACAACTCCTTCAGGCTTAATGCGTTCTCCACCATAAGCAATTAGAATAGTGTTTGTGGATTTTATTAGCACATCAACCTGCTTTTGAGACAGGATGTTAGCTGGCATATGATGTTTGCCTTAGATCCAGTATGCAACTTAAATTGCATTGCTTTGCCATGTATTATGAGTGTCATATACCAGGACTTATCTTTATGATTTTTAATTTTTTTGAGAGTTGCAACCAACAGTGTCCACAACCCTGATAGGTTTACCCTTGTTTGTGTTGGTAAACCTGGTTTTGCACATTTTGGCAAAATTAGTATTCTTTTTGCAATAGTTACATTCTGTAGCATATACTGGATATGCTTTAGGGTGCTGTATTCGACCACATCGGCTGCATGGACCTTTATAAGCAAATGGGCCACATTGCTCACTTATACCCCACTGTGCTGCTTGCTTGCTTTGTCTCTTGAGTTTTCATTTGCATAGCATGATGCTATTTTCTATGACACCAGCCATTGCTGTGGTCTGAGTTGTCTTGAATTCCTTTGCTTTGCATATCAATGGTTATTTCTAAAGTTAGATCTCTAGATTTCAGCAATTTCTCTTTCAAACTTATATCTACTATACTAAAAACAATCTCGTCTCTCACTCTTTCTGATCTTTGAACTCACAGAGAGTTTCTCTTTGCATTAATGACCAGACACATTAGTCTATGCCCTGAAGTTTCTCATAAGTGTGAGTTCCAAACTAATGCCTTTCAAAAACAAAATTAATTTGAGGTTCAAAATAAGTCTTAGGCTGAAAATATACTCACCACGCATGCGAAGGAGCACGTGGCGCACGCCTGTCGTTGGCGCAATGTGTGAACTGTGCTTTCAGTGATGTTCAGGCGATGGGGAGGCGTGGCCGTGACGTCACATGAGCGATTCGCCCTCATTGGCTGAACCGCTCATGTGATGCAGTCATCACTTGAAAAGACAATTTTTGTGTTTTCCAGACACGCTCGCGCTATCGCGCTCCGTTGTGCATGCACTTGGGCGTCCTCATAGGGATTGGACAGGTTATCCTTGTCGCACACGCGCGTGTCATAATCGCGGCGTTAAATGCCTGCATCATTGTTTTAAGTGTATTTGTTGCAGCCCTTGGCTCGGCAATGCTCATTACATTATATACCTCCAGTTGTATACTGTTGGATGCTGTAGCAAGAAATAACAGGGTATTATTACTCACAAGTACACAGATGGATGCTGACTGCCTTGTCCAGAAAAACTCTGCTTACTCAGCTCATCTGCTTGTAAACACTGAATACTGAGAAGTATTTTCCAGGTCTCTGTAGCACAGAGCACATGCTCCTCACTCTGTGTAGGAAAACGTTACTTCTGACACCATATTATGTATGTTGTTTAGTATAAAACCTTTTTGAGCTTTCTGGAAGTTTCTCAGGAACAGGTCAGCATACCAGGAACCTTACTCCTTAAACTGTGAGGTTTATGAACATCAATTACATAGTATGTGCAGGCTGCTACTACCACAATGTTGAGTCTGCAGCCGTGACAGAACGGAACTTTAACACAAACAAGATACACAAGGCGCCCCTAGTATCTCACATTACTGCTACTTTTAAAGACAGTTACATATACTACAGGCAGTGGGTTCCCAACCTTTTCTTGAACACGGGCGCCACTGGAGAATTTTTTCAATCTTGGGGCAACCCTTCTCACTTACCCCTCTTACACACTTCATACTCTCATTCTCAACACACTCCAGATTTACCCCTCCCCTTGTCAGAGTACACTCACACTTTTTTCTCAAACTCCAAACTGCCCCCTTCTTACATAACACACTCATCACCTTTCTCTATCACACACACCAGGGAGGTGGCAACCCGTTTATCCCGGTCTCTTTGTGTCAGGCTCATAGAGGAGAGCAAGTAGAGGCGGATTGCAACCTCTGTCTACAGAAAGCTGAGCAGCCAGTAAAGTGTTACCCCAAAGAGCAGCTGCACCCTTAGCAGAGGGTCATGACTCCCCAGTTGAGAAACACTGTGTTAGGGTGATGAGTGCACAAAGTATGTGTGTGCATTTATGTGCTATGGTGAATGTGAGTATGCATTTGTGTGCTATCGTAAACGTATGTGCACATTTGTGTGCTGAGGTTTGTATTTGTCTGCTGCAGTTCAATGTGTGTGAAGGATAGTTTGTAGACTTGAATGTCAGCCACTAAAATGCAAAATGGTTTGTTCACGCTACTGCCATTGCAGTGAATGGAGGATTGTGTATGTGTGAATTTGGCAGCGTCTCCCATTGGCCTTTGTTGGTAGCAATGGGAGGTATGCATGTGGGCTCATTGACATTAAAGGTTCAGTCCGCTTTGATGTCAGCCCAGGGGACCCCCAGCTTCCCGAGATACTTACTCAATAGGTGGCTGCCGGTATCTCTCTCATTTAAATGTCCTGGTCACATGGGCCAATAGGAAACCACACGGGATGACATCACAGCTTCCTATGGGCCCGCGTGACATTTAAGCTGCCGTTACGAGAATCCAAACTAGCCCAGCCAGAGCTGCTACCTGCAGCCCCTTCCTTGGTAAGTATCTCGGGAAGCAGGGGGTCCCTGGAGCATAAATCAACATGGTTGAGCTCGAGAACCCCTACTTCAAACCTATAAAAAAAAATTCCGCTTGGACTGCACTTTAATGGCTGTGCAGGCTGCACACTACAGTATACACGTTTATGCTCTATTTTTTTCTGTTCTTGTTAAAAAAACAAACAAAAAAAAAGGAGTAGCCCAGTAAAGCACATTTCCAGCCACGGATCACCAGACACATCCACCTTTGTGCTTGCTCAGTTGCAACACGGTAATGTGGTTGCTGGGTTAATTTAGCATAAAATGTTAGGGGGGATTCTTCTGACACCATGATGCAATTCAGGGCCAGCTTGATGGCGGTTCCATCGGTGCCACTGCACCTGAGTAAGTATCTCTTACCTGGTCCGGCGGCATCAAAAATCACATGGCGTTGTAGCGTCTGAGATGTAAAGCCAGACCAGGTAAGGCCGCGCTTATAGTCCCGGCGACGGCGAGTCAAAACAAATATATTGAATCCGTCGCAGTCGCCTATAGTAGGAGCGACGCCTTGGTCGCGATCAGTGGAAGTCAATGAAAATTGATTTTTCAGCGACCCCAGCGTGACGTCAACGGCCACGTGAGTGGTTCAGCCAATGAGGGCGAACTGCTCATGGCCTCGCTCCTGCCACCCACCCCCCCGGTCGCAATCTCTTGTCTCTAACAGTATAAGCAAAAATCGCTGCTACAACGGCGAGGGATGACGTCACACCGCCATCGCAAAGACTATAAGCACGGCCTAAGAGTCCCTGCGAGCAATGTACCCATGTACCAAGCCGGTCCTGGAATCAAGGACACATTAGATGACTCCATTAAATGCTTTGATGTTATGCAAGAGGGCACACAATTTACACATTAAGAGGGTCTCATCGGACATGTCAATTTGCAACGACGAAAAGTGGTTAGATGAGTTTGTAGACCATAAAATGGAAAAGTGTGACTGTAGATAGCCACAATTCAATCAGCTGTGAAACAGTGGTCGTTACTGGGATTAAATAAACTCCATTTATTTTAATGAGACAAATCTTCTTTATGAAGGAGAGACCACTTCACAGCATATTATACAGGGGCCTAGCAGCCAAATCTTGCTAAACCCTCCCCCAGTAAGGCCGTGTCCATAGCAACAGCGACGGCACGAGCGACATCGCACTCGCCATAATCAAAATGCCGGAAGGCAATGCACAGGGCCAAAGAGCGCGCATGCGCGACGGGGAGACCGATACTTTGCGAGACAAATTTGTTTGAATTTGCCGCACGACTGCCGGGTCACATGCGCGGTTCAGCCAATGAGGGCGAACCGCTCACATAACATCTCGGGCACGCCCACACCACGGATCACTTATAGAACAGGCGCGCAACGTCATGTGTTCCGTCGCGTGCCTGTACTATATCCGAGGCCTAAGGCTGCGGCCCCGCTGGCACTGACTGCGCTCATGCTTGAAAGCGGTGACGTCACCAACTCTCTAAGCATGAGCGCTGGGGGTGTCCTGGCTACTTCGCAAGCGCGCGCGGGCATTGCGGGCAAGTTGAGCGCGCTTGAAAGTTACATTTTTTTGTTTACTCAAGCGCTAAACTTGAGTGATCGTGCGTGCCCGCACACAATCACGCGCGCACCGCGTGAGCGAGGACTTACACATAAATCATCGCTCTCCAAGCATGAGCGCGGTCAGCGGCACAGGGGACTCAGCCTAAGGCTTGCGGGCGGTGAACTTTTTTTGGCACGGCCATTGAGCCCGGGGAGAGGGGTGGAGGAGGTTGTGGGTCCGCAGGAGAGGAAGGGGGGGGGTGTGTGCGTCCGGGAGGTTGTGGGCTGCCCCCCCCGTGTGAGAGGAGGGGGAGATACACCGTGCGAAACACACACATACATACACAGATATACATACAAACACTTCCCCCCCCTACCTTTTGGAGGTGGGGGAAGCTCTGACAGCTCCAGGAAAGTACAGCGCCCCGTGCTGATAGGCTCACCAGCGCACCAGGTGACGTGTCACCGCTCGGGATCACAATCCTCTTGCATCCCCTGGCGGCTGACGCGTCACAGCGCGTAGTGAACCTTGCAGTGAGGGACTGGGGCTGGCTCAGGAAGAAGTCACGAGCTGGTGAGTGACGCGCCGGCGGCCATGCGCTCCGCCGACCGCAGCGGGTCCTCAGCCTAAAGCCACCTTCAGGGTGGCTGCTACGGACGCTTGCGTCCGTGCCTCCCCCGCGTGCTCCTGCAACCCGGCCATCTGTGCCCAGGCTGCAGGAGTTGGGTCGCGGCGTTTGGGGGCGTGGAGGGGCAAACGTGTCACGGAAGCTGGTTCGCTGAACCAGCTCACGTGATGCGACTGCCGCCCAAAATATCATTTCGGGTTGTAGCGGCAAAGTGTAGCAGCGTCAACGCTGCACTTTACTGCTGGTGGAGTTTTCAGTTTGAACACTCACACCGAACAACCCGAACTTGCGACGGATGTGCGCGCGCACGCACATCGCGTAGCAGCCACCCTGAACTCGGCCTAAGCCTCACTTTAAATAAAATGAGCCCCATCACACATAAACGACACTTGACAGGTATGTTTCTTGGAAAGGATGCATATAAATTAACACACACGCTACTGTATAAGAGCGTATTATCCATTTTATTCCGCTTTCGAGTATTTACAACAAAAACAAGAAACCAACTTTTTTCTCCGCTCCCCCAAAAATGTTTTTATTGTTTTTCCAGCAATGTTATAAACATTTACAACAAGGAATATGACAAAAATGAAAGTACATTCAAATACATTGGTTATAGAAAGTAACGAGGATTTTTTTTTTAATGATGTACACAGAGCGGGAACAATATCTCTTTCCCCTATGAGCCGCGTATACGCAGCTGCTGCTATCCCTGCACTGAGGTACATACAGCCGCCCGCACCGCTCTCATTGCAAGGACAGGGAGACGTCGCGTGCACGCGCACCGCCGGTGACAAGTGCAGCCTCGCGCTCGGCGTGCTCCCGCCTGGCGTCCTGAGGCTTTGCACTGCAGTAACCCCCGCGCGCGTATCCTAGAAGGAGAACTTTCACCCTCCATTCAGCGGCGGGTCCCGTGACCGCCTCCCGAGCAGCGCCTCTCTCCCTCTCTCTCTCTACCTCAACATGGCGGCCCTCAGCAAGTCCATCCCGCACAGCTGCTATGAGATCGGGCACACGTGGCACCCGTCGTGCCTCGCCTCCTATCTGCAGATTACACAGGGGGCTATGGAGGAGTCCCTGAAGATCTACGCGCCCTTATACCTGGTGAGAGCGGAGGGGGAGGAGGGGGAGGCATCCGGGCTCTGACATGTAGAAGGGGGAGGGGAGCTAAGGAAGCCGAGAAGACCCAGGAACTGCTGCGCCTTCTGATATGGTCCTGTTATATGATCTAATGAGCTATGTATCTTGTTTATATGTATACATATGTGTGTATGTGTATATATATATTTGTGTTTGTGTATATATATATATATATATATATATATATAAACACACACACACACACACACACACGTATATATACACACACACACACTATTACCATTCTTGCGTCCGGTAAAAAGAGACAGCACTCACGTCCAATAATTCCAAATGATTGTTTTAGGCATATACAAAATGGCGCCCAATCCGATGTTTTGGTCCCGGAGCTGACATTTCGCAAGGGCGGTGCCCCGCTCCGGGACCGAAACATCGGATTGGGCGTCTTTTTGGTATATGCCTATGGCTGCGGTCCCAGTCAGCACTGTAGCACACGCGCCCGGTGGGGGGGCTGCGTGTGCACAGCGCTTGACCGCGATCTGAGGTCTGTGGAGAGGGGGAGAGGGCGTGGAGGGGTTTTTGCAGGGGCGTGGCCATGACTTCACGTGGCTGGTTCGCCCTCATTGGTTGGACCGCGGGTAGGGGCGTGGCCACACCTCCGTCGCAAACAGTAAACTCCATTTCAGCGTCTGGAAAATCTTGAAGTACGGCGCGGCTGCACCTTCCGCGCGATGGTGCGTACTGAGCCCAGCCCCATTGAGGGGCGCTGCTTGTACGCACGTGCGCTGAAGAAGGCACTGGGACCGCAGCCTTTGACAATCATTTGGAATTATTGGACGTGAGTGCTGTCTCTTTTTACCGAACGCAGGAATGGTAATATTGTTTACATTATATGGGACTAGCACCGCCATTATATATCACTATGCAGTGCCGACTAACAGACTTTTTTTATTAATATATATATCTTTATCTGTTCTCTCTATGTTCTAATTATGACAGTGATCGTAATGTTACATTTATTGGTACAATAGGTGAAGAGGACTTTGCACCTGGAATATTACATTCTTTTTATCATATCCTTGTGTTGTCACATTACAGAAACCTGTTTTTGTTAGTGCACATAATTATTTTATTTGCCAAGGCGTCAGTTTTACAAATGTATAAAGGAATTGATCTTATTTGGAATTTACAAACAGTCACTGATTTTATAGCTTAGACCAGCGGTTCCCAATCCTTCTTCTTTTTTTTTTTTTTAACATTGTGCGTCCCCTGCTAGAATATATTTGTTCCACAAACCCCTAATTAATCTTATTGGTGCTCACCAGAGTATTAGTAATAAAACTGTTTGATCTATCCCTGAGCTCGTGGGGGGTGAGCATGCTTAATAACTCCCCAAACTGCACCTCAGTATGTGCAGACAGGGTATAGCTGTCAGTTACTTCGGTAGCTTCCAAAGTCACGCCCCACAATGCCTTGCCGCGGTGGATGTAAAGCATTGTGGGAATCTCCTGCTGTAATTGACAGCAATACCACCCATGCTAAAGAGTAGCTTGGGGCCTGTGCAGTCCCACGTGAGATCAGAAATGTACTACACTGCCCTAGAGATAACTCACAAACCTCCTGTTGGGAATCACTGACTATCTCATTGACTTCAGTGAGGTTTTATTGATAACAGTTAGTACATTTACATTAAAATGTTTTTTTGTTTTTATGATCCAGAACTTCCAGTTCTCAGTGATTTTGGTTGTAAGAGATTGACATTTCTGATTTTCTTACATTTGCAGAAGGAGAATAAATGGGGTTTTACGTTACCAGTGACCTGGCATATTATTATTCTCGTTTTATTTGTACAGCGCAATTGTATTCCACTGTGTGGTACAATCGGAGTACAGACTGGAGCCCCGCCACTTCCGTTCACGTCATAGGGGTCTGCTGCGACCACGTCATCGCTACCTCAAGTGATGACGTGGTGATGATCCGGAAAACTGATGGCACTCTTGTCCGTGGGTCTTCTAGTACTCCAAAGGTTAACCTTTCCAGTGCCCGTTTCACTTACCACGTACATTTCATAGGCACTTAATAGTTTTCTAGGGGGTCTGGGTGCCAGTCACGCCATGACTTGGAAGTGGTGGAGGTCTAGTGGCACATGTGCACTCCAAGGGATAAAGCAGAAATCCAAAGCTTTTTTACTGGATTTTTCCATGGAGCTCAACCGCGCTGCTCCTAGCTCCAGGATTCCCCAGTTGCCGGTGATATAAACTTTTAAAATATTTTGTAGTTTCTTGCAAAAATCTACATGTCTGGCTGCCGGGGTTACCGGTAGAAAGATGACCTCGCGGCTTACTATTGGTGAAACTGGCAATTTTTCAATTTTTTGCAAGGTTACATGTGAGTGGAAGTGATGGCTCATGACATCAACAGAGACAAATATGTAAAGAAAAACCATCAGTGCAAAAAATTCACATAATATGGAGTGGTTCAAAAATGTATATTAAAATATATAGAATAAAAAGACACAATTACGTGTCACACAATATAAAGTGTATCAATAAATGAAAGACAGCATAAAAAAGATACATGTTACCCGCTGGCACTTTCGTCGGTTGAAAAAACTTGCCACTAGAAAGAGAAGCTTTCTGTTACAGTCCACACTTAAGGAGAGGTTTGAGATGAATGCTGATGGGGAAAGTACCCGCTCCCTGCTCCGCGGTGAAGGGAACAGCCCACGTCACAGGCAATTCCACACCCACTTTCTGCTCCAGTGTAAGGTGACTGAAAGGAATACTGTCCGTTCCAAACTCTGTCCCCGGTACCATCAATGTTAGCCTGCTCGTCCTCGTTCCAGATAGACACCGGGGTCAGGGAATGCACCCGCTCCCAGTCAGCAGCTCACAGTTGTCACGTGGTGTTTGCCGGAGATTAACCAGAGACGCAGACACCTGATTATAGCTGCTAGCAATGAAAGCTAAAGACCGCTTAACCTTGTCCTCTCTGTGGAAAGGCTAAGTGCTAGAAGGCACTAAACAACTAAATAAAGAATAAATGAATTAAAATGACACTTCCTACGCATTTCGTATCATAAGATATTTCTTAATGGAATAAATAAAAATTGAGATAGTGTGCTATTTAAACCCTCCATATGTAAATTACTCGGTGGGTAAAGGAAATCAATTAGTGCTAATTGCACCCTATTGGTAGATTTAACAGAGACTTTTAACCAACGGATGTTATTAATCGGAGGTGAATTAACATAATCCCACCTCCTCAAAAATAGGACAGAAAGCACATTTATACAATATCCTAAAATCCTAACCACACATGACTATACTAAACATATGATAGGTATTGACTACAACGTAATTACTTCAGAGATCCGAAATGAGAGAAGCATAGTGAGATCACAGGCAATATTATAGAATTGTTACACAAATAGAGTTGTTACAAGGTGTAAAGTTATTAGATACCTTGTCATTAACCCCACATTTGTCACTGCATTTCTAGATGCAGTATCTTAAAGATCATGTGAAGAAATGACAAATACAATCCACAACAAATATTTATAATTATAGAAGTGAGATGATATCAAGATCCTCCTTTAACCCTTTAGGGGTCATAGTGTCCAAATGGAAGATCCAGTAGCTCTCCTGCCTTGAGAGTGTGTTAAGTGTGTTAACTCTATCTCCACCTCTTTATCAACTGGTATAGATTGGATACCTTTATATCTTAGGAGTACCGGTGTCTATCTGGAACGAGAAGGACGAGCAGCCTAGCATTGGTGGTACCAGGGACAGAGTTTGGAACGGACGGTATTCCTTTCATTCACCCTACACTGGAGCAGACAGTGAGTGTGGAATTGCCTGTGACGTGAGCTGTTTCTACCATCACGGAGCAGAGAGCGGATGTGTAATTGCCTGCGACGTGGGCTGTTCCCTTCACCGCGAAGCCGATAGCTGGTGCTTTCCCTATCGGCGTTCATCTCAAACCTCTCCTTAAGTGTGGACTGTAACAGAAAATTTCTTTTTCTTTTTTTCTCATTGTTCTTTTTATTGATTTTCTAACATTGCTGGTAAACATGACAGATTTCAACATATCTTTACAATTTTCCATGTTTAAATTATACTTAAAAGAAAAAATATATAAGTAAAAAGGTATAAATCAGATGCTCAAACTTAACTCAAAAATACACAATTCTTAAATTAAATAATTAGCTCACAGAATGTACAAAACATAACTAGTCAGACACATATTACAGACGTTGGGTTCAGATACACACTTCTCCTGTCTTGATACCTGGTTCTTTTCTCCCTCTGTTTACATCATCTACGACCTTGTGCAATTTGCCGCAAGGGACTCCAGGATGTGTGCGAAAGCCTGATATATTTGGTCTTTTTCACTCTGGTAGGGAGTCAATATAGGGTTCCTATTTTGTAAAGAAATTCTAAGTATTTTGTTCCTTATTGGTCTCCGTTTCCATTTTATCTAGTGTCATTAGCTGAGTGAGCTGTTTTAACCGTTTCCAAATTTCCAAACCGTTTCCAAACTTCACCAATTGCACCATTATAGACTTTCTAGCTGCCAGGAGTGTAATTTCAGCAATCCATGGGATTCTTGAGTCCCCATTAACTTCTTTCTACCCCTCCATGTTCCCAAATAAAACCGATAGAGGTTCCTTCACAGTTACCACTTTTGTCATGTATATACAGTTAGGTCCGGAAATAATTGGACACTGATACAAGTTTTGTTATTTCTATCAGCTTTAATTTGAGGGTATTCACATCCAAATTGGAGGAAGGATTTAGGAATTACATCTCTTTAATACAGTGATTTCCAACCTTTTTTGTTTGGAGGAACCCTTGAAGTATTTTGAAAAATCTCAGGGAACCCTTATCTGGCTGACACATATTAGGTTCGACAGGGGTCAGTCACAACATTTCACACCTCACGAGCCACCTCTATTTCCCACCCTTTACCCATGTATTTCTCTCCCATCCATCTCACTAACCCTCCCCCTCCCGCTTTGCATGTATTTATCCCTTGCGTCTCACTCTTAATCTCTCTTTTCCTCACTCTCTCCCTCCTGCCCTTCTCTCACTCTCGCCCCTACCTTCCGTCAATTACCCCACTCTCTCTCAATCCACACTACAAAATACATACCAAAAAACCCTACCCCCAGGGGTAGGGGGGGGGAGGGTCTGTGGTCCACGGAACCCTGGTTGGGAATCACTGCTTTAATATATAGCCCCCTCTTTTTCAAGGGAACAAAAGTAATTGGACAATTGACTCAAAAGCTGTTTCATGGACAGGTGTGGGCTATTCCTTCGTTAGTTCATCATCAATTAAGCAGGTAAACGTTCTGGAGTTGATTCCAGGTGTGGCATTCACATTTGGAAGCTGTTGCTGTGAACCCACAACATGCGGTCAAGGAGCTCTCAATGCAAGTGAAACGGCATCCTTAGGCTGCAATAAAAAAAAAAACCCATCAGAGAGATAGCAGGAACATTAGGAGTAGCCAAATCAACAGTTTGGTACATTCTGAGGGAAAAAAAGAACGGACTGGTGAGCTCTGCAACACAAAAAGGCCTGGACGTCCACAGAAGACAACAGTGGTGGATGATCGTAGGATCATTTCCATGGTAAAGAAAAACCCCTTCACAACATCCAGCCAAGTGAAGAACACTCTCCAGGAGGTAGGCATATTATTATCCAAGTCTACCATAAAGAGAAGACTTCACGAGAGCAAATACAGAGGGTTCACCAAAAGGTGCAAACCATTTATAAGTCTCAAGAATAGAAAGGCCAGATTAGACTTGGACAAAATATCTAAAAAAGCCAGCCCAGTTCTGGAACAGCATTCTTTGGACAGATGAAACTAAGATCAACCGGTACCAGAATGATGGGAAGAAAAAAGTATGGAGAAGGCTTGGAACGGCTCATGATCTGAAGCATACCACATCATCTGTAAAACACGGTGGAGGCAGTGTGATGGCATGGGCATGCATGGCTTACAATGGCACTGGTTCACTAGTGTTTATTAATGATGTGACAGAAGACAGAAGCAGCCGGATGAATTCTGAAGTGTATAGGGATATATTGTCTGCTCAGATTCAGCTAAGTTGATTGGACGGCGCTTCACTTTACAGATGGACAATGACCCAAAACATACTGCGAAAGAAACCCAGGATTTTTTTAAGGCAAAGAAGTGGAATATTCTGCAATGGCCGAGTCAATCACCTGATCTCAACCCGATCAAGCATGCATTTCGCTTGCTGAAGACAAAACTTAAGGCAGAAAGACCCACGAACTAACAACAACTGAAGTCAGCTGCAGTAAAGGCCTGGCAAAGCATCACAAAGGAGGAAACCCAGCGTTTGGTGATGTCCATGCGTTCCAGACTTCAAGCAGTCATTGCCTGCAAAGGATTCTCGACAAAGTATTAAAAATGAACATTTTATTTATGATTGTGTTAATTTGTCCAATTACATTTGAGCCTCTGAAATAAGGGGACTGTGTATGAAATGGTTCCAATTCCTAAACGTTTCATACTATATTTTTGTTCAACCCCTTGAATTAAAGCTGAAAGTCTGCTCTTCTATTGCATCTCGGTTGTTTCATTTCAAATCCATTGTGATGGCGTACAGATCTAAAATTATGAAAATTGTATCAGTGTCCAAGTATTTCCGGACATAACTGTATATTAAAACCTGGTCCCAAAAATCAGATATACATGGGGATTCCCATAGGCAGTGTTTTAGATCCGCTTTAATAAGCAGACCTTTCGGGCATTTATTTTGATCCTTTTCTGTCTGTTTATATTGGATATCAAACGCATAATATGCTCTATGTAGTAATTTAAATTATAATTCCCTCCATATCTCTGATATAATTATTTTCCTTGTTCTACCCAATCCTACCAGCAAAGAGTCAATCTCAGTTATTTCTGTGATGTCCTTGTTGTATTGTATTGTATGTCTTTATTTATATAGCGCCATTAATGTACATAGCGCTTCGCAGTAGTAATACATGTGGTAATCAAATAAATAACAGATAATATAAATAACAGATCATGGGAATAAGTGCTTTAGACATAAAATTAACATTTCGGAAGAGGAGTCCCTGCCCCGAGGAGCTTACAGTCTAATTGGTAGGTAGGTAGAACGTGTTCCACTTGGCTTCCACTTTTTGCAATTTCTTGCCATGGTCTTTATCTCGGATACAATCATATAATTCAGAGATCGAATATGTAATATTATTTTCAGTCCTAAAGTAGCTATCAAAAATGTTGTTTTCTAATATCTCTTTCTTATAGTTCTCTAGGCTCTTACAGTAATGTATGATCTGCATGTAGGGGAAGTAGTGAGATTGTGGGAATTCCTTCTTAACTCTGAGCTCTTCAAATGACATAAAGCATTCCCGTTCTGTATCTACCAGCTGCCCTATATTTTTTATTCCCTTGGTTTCCCACATCTTAAACATATTTTGAGATCGACCTGGTTCAAATTTCATGTTACCTTGCATAGGCAGAAATTTGGATATTTTGTAGGACATCCCACACTTTTTTCCCAGTGTCTTCCATGTGGCCCATGTATCTTTAACCAGTGGATTCCCTCTAATTACTAAAGGTATATTTCCCCAAGTCGTTTGTAGGATCTCTTTCAGCGTAATTGGGAGCACCATTTGTTCCTCAAGTTTCGTACAGGAATATATTTCTTTGTCTATTAGCCAGTCTCCCATATGCCTGGCTATTCATGCCAAATTGTATTTTCTAATGTCAGGAAAACTCACTCCACCAAGTTCCTTTGGGAGAAATAGTTTTGACATTTGCAATTCTATTTCTGCCTTCGTTCCATATAAACTTATTTATTGCACTCTTAATCAATTTTATGTCTGCATGGCGAACCAGGATAGGCATCATCTGCAATGGGTATATAATCCTAGCGAAGCTGATCATCTTAACGAGTTGGCATCTACCCGCTAAGTTCAATGGGAGACCTTGCCAGCTTTCCAGCTCTTTAATCACTTTGTTTAGGATTGATTTAAAGTTGCTTGTGTACAATTTTTCTAGGTCGGGGTCTATATTAACCCACAAGTATTTGATTGGCTATCTTGTCTTTTTAAAAGGGTGGTCTTCCTCCCACCTAACATTATTGTTGCGAGACAGCACTAGAATCTGAGCTTTGGAGGCATTAACTATAAACCTCATACATTTTCTATATTCTTTAAGTGTCTCATATATTTTTTTTTAACCGCTTTTTCCGGATTAGAGACAAACATCAGAAGGTCATCCGCAAAAAGAGCCAACTTCACTTCCTTATTTCCTATTTCAATGCCTTTATAGTCTTCCATGTCCCTAAGAAACATAGCTAATGGTTCCATTGCTATGTTGATGTAACGCTTGTGCTCACCACAAACAAGGCGGGATCCCGGTACTGAGGTGGGAAAGTATTAAACTGCGCACCCACATTAGCGGATGCACGCCTGGAGGGTGGATAGTCAAGATAGCCGGGTCTGGATTGGAGAGAGTGTGTTAGTCGTAGTACTTACCAAGGTCGTAGGTAGGTGCCAGGTGGGTAGTTGGAGTCCGGAATGCTGTGGTCTAGGGTTGGAGTCAGGAGAGTAGTCGAGAGTTCGTTAGCGGTTGTCAGGGGTGGAGAAGAGCGGAAGCTCAGAGGCAAGCCGGGGTCAATGATTCAGAGAATGGTCCAAAGACTAGCCGGGTCAGTACTTAGGGAGGCAAGCAACAACAAGGTGAAGGCAGTAACAAAGACAAGGCAGGCACAGGGAAGTGGGAACACCTATGACTATGCTCAGCCAAAGTGTGACTGCACTAGCTGAGCGTAGTCATGTGAAAAAGAAAGTACACCCTCTTTGAATTCCGTGATTTTACATATCAGGACATAATAACAATCACCTGTTCCTTAGCAGGTCTTAAAATTAGGTAAATACAACCTCAGATGAACAAAAACACATGACATATTACACAGTGTCATGATTTATTTAACAAAAATAAAGCCAAGATGGAGAAGCCATGTGTGAAAAACTAAGTACACCTTATGATTCATTAGCTTGTAGAACCACCTTTAATCATTTTCTGTATGACTTTATCAGTCTCTCACATCGTTGTAGAGGAATTTTGGCCCACTCTTCTTTACAACGTTGCTTCAGTTCATTGAGGTTTGTGGGCATTTGTTTATGCACAGCTCTCTAAAGGTCAAGCCACAGCATTTCAATCGGGTTGAGGTCTGGACTTTGACTGGGCCATTGCAACACCTTGATTCTTTTCTTTTTCAGCCATTCTGTTGTAGATTTGCTGGTGTGCTTGGGATCATTGTCCTATTGCATGACCCAATTTCGGCCAAGCTTTAGCTGTCGGACAGATGGCCTCACATTTGACTCTAGAATACTTTGGTATACAGAGGAGTTCATGGTCGACTCAATGACTGCAAGGTTCCCATGTCCTGTGGCTGCATAAACAAGCCCAAAGCATCACCCCTCCACCACCGTGCTTGACAGTTGCTATGAGGTGTTTGTGCTGATATGCTGTGTTTGGTTTTCGCCAAACGTGGCGCTGCGCATTATGACCAAACATCTCCACTTTGGTGTCGTCTGTCCAAAGGACATTGTTCCAGAAGTCTTGTGGTTTGTTCAGATGCAACTTTGCAAACCTAAGCCGTGCTGCCTTATGTCTTTCCCCCTTGGCATTGTGTTAACACACACCTGAATGCTCCAGACCAGCAAACTGCTAAAACTTCGGCTTTTATAGAGGTTGTCACACTAGCTGATGATCAATTAATCAAGGGCATTTTATTAGCAGCACCTGTCTGCTACTTAGCATCTTAATTCTTATGGAAGAAGTAAGGGTGTACAGGCATATCCCGCATTAACGTACGCAATAGGACCGGAGCATGTATGTAAAGTGAAAATGTACTAAAAGTGAAGCACTCCCTTTTTTACACTTATCGATGCATGTACTGTACTGCAATTGTCATACGTGCATAACTGATGTAAACAACGCATTTGTAACAGGCTCTATAGTCTCCCCGCTTGCGCACAGCATCGGTACAGGTAGGGAGCCGATATTGCTGTTCAGGACGTGCTGACAGGCGCATGCGTGAGCTGCCGTTTGCCTATTGGGCGATATGTCCTTACTCGCGAGTGTACTTAAAGTGAGTGTCCTTAAAGCGGGGCATGCCTGTACTTAGTTTTTCACACACAGCTTCTCCATTTTGGCTTTATTTTTGTTAAATAAATCATGACACTGTGTAATATGTCATGTGTTGTTGTTCATCTGGGGTTGTATTTACTTAATTTTAAGACCTGCTAAGGAACAGATGATTGTTATTATGTCCTGATATGTAAAATCATGGAATTCAAAGAGGGTGTACTTTCTTTTTCACATGACTGTATATAGTAGAAGGGAACCAATTTGTTTGTCTAATTCATACATCATTTTGTTTCAAAAGACATGGAATTGGTTAATACAATCCCTACAGCATATTTAAGAAAAGACTGGTTTTGATTCAAGAAGGTTGTCATGGAAAAACTATAGAATTTCCATAATTATCATTACGGTTCACAAACTTTTTATCGTCACTGTAGATATACTAAAAAAGGGACCTGGATTGGGTTTATTTCAGATCTAGATCTTGGGACATATATTCAAATCAGGGTTGGAATTTAAAGCCATACACCGTTCCGTGTATTCAGTCCAAAATGTTTTTTATTTTATACAAATTACCTATGCTTTTTTACGTGTTATCTTGGTCTCATAATTTTCTGTCAATTAGTGTTCTGTTTTTGAGGCATGCTGATGTCATTTTGTTGCCAGCAATGTGATTGTTTAAATGCTGCTGTGAAAATAATCCCCAGTCACAGCAACTTTGAAGGAAGAGTGCAGAGATCATTTCAGTTGGATATGTACACCTGACAAGCACTTAAATGTAGCTGTACTTTCAACAGTCAACCATTTGGTGCTAGATATGAGATAAAACATTACAAATGTTAAAGAGGATGTAACATTGTGAGTTATATGTGAGACCAGTGCCGACAACAGCTTTCCTGGCCCAGGACCAGAGTCCCTTCTGATGCCCTGTCTCTCTTTGTTGCGCTTTCCCCCTCCCTCTTTTTTTGTGCTCTCCCCCTCTTTCTTGTGCTCTCTACCCCCTCCCTCTTTCTTGCGCTCCCCCCTCCCTCCATCTCTCGTGCTCCCCCTCCCTCTTTCTCGTGCACACCCCTCCCTCTCTCGCATTCCTCCACTCCCTCCCTCTTTTTGGCTCCCCCCTCCCTCTTTCTCGTTCTCCCCCTTCCTTTCTCGCGCTCTTCCCCTTTCTTGAGCTCTCTCCCATCCCTTCCTCTCTCGTGCTATCCCTTTTTCGCGCTGCCCCCTCCCTCTTTCTCGCGCTCCCTCCTCTCTCGCGCTCCCTCCTCTCTCGCGCTCCCTCCTCTCTCGCGCTCCCTCCTCTCTCGCGTTCGTTCCCCTCCCTCTTTCTCGCGCTTCTCTCTCTCTTTTGCTCCTTCCCTCCCTCTTTCTCGGGCTCCCTCTTTCTTGCGCTCCTCCCCCTCTTTCGCGCACTCGGCCCTCCTCTCTCGCGCTTGTCCCCTCCTCTCTCGCGCTCGTCCCCCTCCCCTCTTTCTTGCGCTCTCCCCCTCCCTCTTTTTTGCGCTCCTCCCCCTCCCTCTTTCTCGCGCTCCACCCCCTCCCTCTTTCTCGCGCTCCACCCCCTCCCTCTTTCTCGCACTCCACCCCTCCCTCTGTCTCGCGCGCTCCACCCCCTCCCTCTGTCTCGCGCGCTCTTCCCTCCCTCTTTCTTGTGCTCTCCCCTTCCTCTCTTGCTCTCTCCCCTTTCTAGCACTCTTCCCCTCTCTCACACTGTACCCTCCCTATCGCGTTCTTCCCCTCTTACATCTCACACTTTTTCTCCCCCCCTCTCTCACGCTCTCACTCCCCTACCCTTGTGTGCTCTTTCCTCCCTGCGCTCCCCACCTGTCTCAGGCAACACATATTTTATTTCCCCATATTGCACATGTGTGAATGTATATATTTTTTGCCCTTGCTCCTTTGGGGCCAATGACACAGGTAGATAAAATTAACAAACTGATTGAATAGGCTGTCAGTTAAAATATTCATAGATGGTTAAGCCAACATATACAAGCATGACCTTTTTGGACATAGCCCCTTTTCAAGACTGTAAGATTAAATAGTCAAACTATTATTTAACCCAGTGTTTCCCAACTCCAGTCCTCAGGGAACCCCAACAGGTTAGGTCTTAAGGATATCCCTGCTTCAGCACAGGTGGGTAAATCAGTGGCTCCGTCATTTTAACTGAGCCGCCTATGCTGGAGCAGAGATATCCTTAAGACCTGACCTGTTCGGGTTCCCTGAGGACTGGAGTTGGGAAACACTGATTTAACATATATTACAGGGTGCTATGATCAGCATATATAATTTTATTGCACCTTTTCTGAGAAACAAAAGCACCTTTTGAGCAACCAAACACAATTCCTTGATGATTCATGTAGATATTTTCTTCTTTAAAATAGAAAACTGGAAGGGTTAGAGAATCCTGCTCTACTGGAGATGATAACAATCCAGTAGGGCATAGAGGTGGTTCTAGCAAGGAATTGAATGTATACAACAAAAGACAAAAATACCAAATGTTACATCCAATGTGACAAAATACATAAATACTTCAATGTTGGTATTCTCAAGAGTAAGGGTCATTTAGTTAAACCCTTTGGCCAAAGCGTTATAAGCCTGCAGCCACTTCGCGGCTCGACCAGTATCCAGGTCCTAACACTACCTTTGAATATTCCCATTTACCACTACAGTGGAGGGAGAAAGATCTGAATAGACCTGTCCTGCACAGGTACATGGAAAAACCTGCTACTTAAAAAGTGGGGAGGAGTAAACTTAATCCCTGGGAGGAGGGGCCACTCACCTCCAACAAACTGATACCAGTTGAAAATTAAAATTACATCTCAGGCAAAAATGAAGCATCACGTGTTACATCAAGCAACCTGATTTGGTTGATGTACCATGAGATCCCTTCCCTTGTGTGGTGCTTTGTGAGGTCATCTTTAAAGGGAAGGAATCAAATTGAATCTGAAAAGAGATACCGGCACCCCCTACGGAGGTGTGCATCTCGGGAACCAGGAGGTCCCTTGTGCTGAAATGAATGGGGCTCAGCTCCGGAAACCCCCCTGCTTCAAACCTATTTTTTTTTTTTTAAAGATTTTGGAATAAATTTGGATTATTAACAATCTGCTCTGATTTTTTTAATGTCAAATCCGTCTGCAGTTTTGGTGGGGAGGATGGATTTAGCCTAAAATATCCGGGGAACGGATTTGGACTATTCCGCCTATCCCTAGTAATAAATGATAAAAGCAGCAATCTGCCCTCAAATGTATTTTGAAATATGCAGTCCTATAATTTCTAAAAGGTAAAAGAACAAAACAGTAGCCTCAATAAATTGTCCTCTATGGCAATTTTTAGCTATCCCGAAAATCCTCCTTTTCAGGGCTCCGGATCTCAGTAAAGAAAATGGCACAAATATTACAAAACAAAGTTCAAGTAAGAAAGGGACAGTTAGCTTCAAAGTGTACCAAACGGAAACCTGTATTTTTGCCTATACTGTATGGATTTCTGCTTCAAAAGCACATTGTATTATATACATATTACCATTGTGTTCCATTCCAATCACTACACTAGAAACAACTACTTAATAATTTTTATTTCTTAACTTCGACATTCCACACTCTATTTAAAAAGATTTGATGTTTTCTAGTTTAACGTGAGTTTTTGTCATTCAGCAGCATTTTCATTTTTATCTAAGCTATTAATGTACTTTTTTAGGTTTGGTTTGTACTTTACTGCCAACTTTACTTGGCTGTACCCACTATCAAATCTGCAATTCATTTTAGGGTTTTTCTTCTATCCTCTGAAATTACAGATAACCCTTCATGCGTCATCATCGCTACATACCTGGAAAACCACAGTGTGCAAAAAAAAAAAAAACATTTCACAGTCAGTGTATATAGCAGCTTCAAGAATGATTTGGATCCTGTTTAGCAGCCCTCCCACAGGCTCAGTTTTTGGGGGACATTGTAGATTTTCTTGAAGTCTGTGGGGAATGTAGATGTACGTAAAATCACATTGTGCAATGTGTGTGTGTGGTTATTTGACTTGAAGTGGTGAGTTCCTCTTCTGAATGTTAATTTCCTCTTTATCCCCTTTCATTCTATAGGGGATTGCTGTGCATTTACCTTTTGCAGATCCCTCCACTAGCAAAATGGTAGTGCCAAGTTATCATCATTTATTTCCTGGTATTGTTTTTTTTCTTTTTTGTCCCGCATATGCACCCACATCCCATAGCATTCCTATTTTGCGAATCATCTGGAGTTCATTATGGAATGAAATATCAGTGTTGAGGATATTTAAAGTTGGCACTGTCTACATCAGGCAAGCACATTCATAGATATTTGTTGTCTTTTCATATTCCAAGTTTCTGGTTTGCATCCATGTTGCATTTTAATAACTAGGAATTCTCCTCTTTGGTCAGAATAATAGGTCTACTTTGAGCCAATTTCAACTGGCAAGTGGTCTTGTCTGATTCAATTGACTGCCATTTTGGAAAGGTTTATAGCACTTGAAGCTTAAGTAAAGAACCCTCTAATTAGTCACTGACTGCCGGCCTGGTAGATACAAATGGAGAATCACTGGACCATAATTAACTTCTCCTCTGAACCATAATTTAGACTTTTCACTTATCCCACTTAAGTTACGTGGAACTACAGTATCCAAGTGAAATACACCTGGGAATTAGAGCTTTATTCAATGAAGATTTTTTGTTTTAAACCAATCATTTTCATTTTTTGGAACGTCAGCTTCTTGCTGTATGATTGCATAAGCCATGCACTGGGAGACTGCTTGGTTAAAAAAAAAATAAAGACAAAGAAAATTGAAGACCCCTGTTCTGCTAAAATAACGGCTGGTAAGCAAACCTGAAAAGGCAAGAACGATAGAACATGTCAGTATTTACTTGTGTAATGCTAACTGTGAACAGCACAACAAAAAACACCACCTACTATGACATGGGATCCAGCAAGATCATCTTTAAAAAAATTGATCAAGAGTATAAAACCAACACTTGCAAAGGGTAAAAATAAATAAGAGAAATGTGTGTGTATAAATATATATATATATATATATATATATATATATATATATATATATATATATATATTTATATATATATTTATATATATATATGTATGTATAAATGTATATATATATATTTTTGTATGTATGTACACGCTGTGACACATCACAAAGGTAAATAAATTAAAATGGAAGTGGGCAAGTCCAATCGCACGTCCAATTGGGGGCTGGGTTTCAAAAGACCAAGACGACAACCAAAAGTAACATGAGGGGATGGAATTAGGAAATGTGTTGGAGCAACATGGAGAAGAGGCTTGTAATCACTGTACCTGGAAGAAAATTTGTTGGAGCAACGTGGAGAAGAGAGGCTTGCTACTGCAGTACCTAGATGATCATTGGAGAGACCTTCATTCTGCAGTGGATCATGAAGGGGTGACGATAAGGATATAGGTTTAATTTATGTAGTATAGATTCCTGTATTAAGAACATTTGAGGCATTCTTCACTTAGTATAGAAGTCACATCTAAACATCTCAGCCCCGGCTTTTCGTGAGGACGTTGTGTTGCTTGGATAAGGTCATGGTAATGAGTTTGGAATGTTATTTGTGATGTATTGAGAAGACAAAACTTGGCATGGTATACCCCTAAAACCCTGAATCCCTGAAGAAGTAGTTTCAAACGACAAAACGCGTAGGATATTTGTAAGCCACTACTGGCTATTAGACTCCTTTTTGTACAAGTCGGACTCACTGTGTTTGCGTGCCTCGCTTTTGACTATAACCAGACAGTCGCTTACGAGTGACGATGATCTAGTGACGTCATCGGCTGCCGCTTTGAGACACAGTTGATGTTCCTTCCGGCATACAAACGGACTCGTGCAGGAGCCTTCCATAGCTACTAGTTTACTGCTAGCGCCAGTCCAAAATGGAGCAATCGGGAACCACCAGGATACAGCAGTACCCGGCTAACTAGAGCGACGCTGATTACATCCTTTCCTTGAAGTGGACCGCTGTGATGCCTGTTGGATGAGGTGATGAGCAGAGCGCCGTTGTTGTAACATGTGCCTATACATGTATTGCTTGTTTTGATCTAATCTGATGTACGTGCGATACTCGCCATCATCCACATTTGCTTAATATATTTGAATTTACTAGACTATGAGAGTTGTGCGCTGTTTGTTTTTTTTTTCCTTTTTTCCCCATGCCCCATAAACGTAGGGGAAAAAATTATATTTTAAGATCCAGTATTTTGTAAATCTACTTGGAAGTTTTGAGAAATGAATAATATAGACTTGGATTCAATACAGAACTGCCAAGCTTTGTTTGTATCTTCAAACATTTTCCTAAACTTGTAATCCACCGAAAAGACTGGATTTAGCATTGAATTCCTTGTTGAATTTAAATGTCTAAAGCTGTCATACTTGACATATTAACAATGCATTGTGCTTATATAGGGACTTTCAATGGGCTTTAAAAGTACACTTCTAAGGTTTTCATCCTGGCAGCGATTTCAAGAGCTCATTTTTTTTTTCACTTCTCTAAGCTTTACCCTGCTATCTGATTTTTTTAAAACTGTGTTTTATGCCTCTAAAATGAAGTCAGTGACTGCTAAAACCCTCACACTTTCTGACCACTGGATTTTAAAGACCCTTATCTAAAAAGGCTCGGAGAAGACCAATTCTGTGGTATGTTTCGCTAAAGTCTGCACAGAAAACAGCTCTGTGCTGCCTGGAGGGGTGGAACAAGTGAGAATAAAGAGCAGATGTCGCAGTAATATATAATGTATATATGTATATCATCTTCAGCCCCTGTTGATCCACTGCTGGATGAAGGTGTCCCCAATAATTATCCAGGTACTGCGGTAGCAAGCCTCTGTAACGCTTGCGCGAGCCCACAAACAAGACCTGACCCCGGCACTGAGGTAGGAAGGACTGTGCCACACACCCACAGTAGCGGGGGCGAGCCCAGAAGGTGGTTTGTAGCGTTGCTGGTTCTGGGTATGTAGAAAGGGTTAATCCAATACTTGCCGGGGTCCGTTGGCTGGAGAGGTACACGTAGTTGGAGTCCGTAAGCCTGTGGTCTGGGGTTGGAGAGGTACTCGTAGTCGTTATCCGTATGCCAGGGGTCAAGAGCCAGAGAGAATCCAAATGCAAAGCCAGGTCGGTACACGAGAGGTTAACTGCAGAGAACAAGACAAGACTGGGCTGGACAAGACAGGCACACGCAAAGGCTACACAAGGTTATGTTCAGCAAGGTATGACAGGAAGAGGAAGTTTCTTATAGGAGACAGGAACCAGTAAGAGAAGGGGCGGAGTGGAGGCGGAGCCTCTGCAGATGCAAAAGATAGGCTGCAGGAGACAAGGGCTCACGGCAATCTTGACTCGCAGCTGGGGCTCGTTGCGCGACGTCAAGCGTGCACGCCGCGGAGCTAAGGTCTGTGACCTGGTAGAAGAGGAGCGGGTGCGCACGCGCTCTGTATACAGAGCGGGGGTGTGCGCACCAGCGGGGGGCAGATCGGAGGCAGCAGCCACTGCAGTACTGTTATGTAGAGAGGAGGAACCGTGCCACAAGGGACGCAATCCCCGAATCCTCACAGTACCCCCCCCTTGAGGATCGAACTCCGGATGATCCATAAATGGCTTGTCTGGGTACCTGACGTGGAAGTGTCTGAGCAAGCCGGGAGCGTGAATCTGGTCACTGGAGACCCAAGAACGTTCTTCAGGACCGAAACCCCTCCAGTGTACAAGGAACTGCACCTTTCCTCTGGAGATTCTTGAGTCAATTACAGAGCGGATTTCGAAATCCTCTTGACCATGCACTAACACAGGAGGAGGAGGGGAAACAACATCAGGATACCTGGAACTCTGTTTGACAGGTTTCAGAAGAGAGACATGGAATACCGATGGTATCTTCATAGAGGGAGGTAAGTCCAGGCGGTACGCCACAGGATTAACCTGTTCCAGGATCTTGAATGGTCCCAAGAATCTGGGAGCCAATTTTAAGGTAAGTGTCTTTAATCTGATGTTCTTTGATGAGAGCCATACCTTGTCGCCTGTCTTAAACCTGGGCACCTCTAGACGATATCGATCCGCCTGGGTCTTTTGTCTCTGAACGGATTCCTGGAGAGTTCTCAGAATCTTATTCCATTACTCTTGAAGAGCATTGATTCTGGCATCAGCAGCAGGTACTCCAGAGGTATTAGAAGAAATAGGAAGAGAGTTAGGGTGGTAGCCATAATTGACAAAGAAGGGCGACTCTTGGGTGGATTCGTTTCTAAGGGAGTTATGTGCGAACTCAGCCCATGGTAAAAGATCAGCCCAATTATCTTATGTATCAGAAACAAAACATCTTAGATATTGTTCTAATGATTGATTTACCCTTTAAGTCTGTCCATTGTTTTGCGGGTGATACCCGGAAGAAAAAAGAAGCGAGATATTGAGTCTTTGAGAAAAAGCTCGCCAAAACTTTGATACAAATTGGGATCCACGGTCAGATACAATTGAAACAGGGACCCCATGTATACGAAAGACTGACGTAGATATCAGCTAGAGTTGCAGAGTTAGGGAGGCCTTTGAGGGGTATGAAATGGGCCTGCTTGGAGAACCTATCCACAATGACCAAGATGGTATTCATGCCATTGGAAATGGGCAGCTCCACAATAAAATCCATTGATAAATGGGACCAGGGACGTTCAGGAATGGGGTGCGAGCGTAGCAGACCAGAAGGCTTTTTTCGAACTGACTTATTACGAGCACAGATGGAACAAGATGAAACAAATTCCTTAATGTCGTTCAACATCTCTGGCCACCAGAAAGTAAGTCTGATTAAATCGGTGGTTCTTCTGATCCCAGGGTGACCGGCCGACCTGGAAGCATGACCCCACTCAAGAATTTTTTGACGGAATTTGGTTGCCGCATATAGGCAGCCCTCAGGTACCTCCAGGCCCTCTGGAATCCAGGTTTGAGAGTCCTGAATTTTGTCCAAAATATCGAAGGAATTTGCTGCAATGATAAATCTTGAAGGAAGAATAGTCTCTGGAAGGTCGTCGGATCGGTCTTCAGAAATGAATTGATGGGACAAAGCATCGGCCTTCAAATTCTTTGTACCAGGAATGTAAGAGATTACATAATTGAATCTTGAGAAAAAGAGAGTCCAGCGAGCTTGACGGGAACCAAGGCGTCGAGCACCTTCAATATACAATAAATTCTTGTGGTCAGTAAGAATAAGGATCGGTTTCTCGGTACCTTCAAGAAGGTGTCTCCACTCTTGGAGTGCAAGTTTGATAGCCAAAAGTTCTCTATTACCTACATCATAGTTGATCTCCGCGGGGGAGAATTTCTTGGAAAAGTAGCCGCATGGATGCAGGTGATCTTGAGGAGAACGTCTTTGGGAGAGCATTGCCCCGGCTCCAATATCCGAAGCATCGACCTCCAACGTGAAGGGAAGGGAGGGGTCGGGGTGATGCAAAATGGGAGCGGTGGTGAAGGCCTTCATTAAAGACTCGAAAGCAAGACCAGCCTCCGGAGGCCAGGAGGAAGGATCAGCATCTTTCTTGGTCAAAGCGGTGATAGGAGCAACCAGTGTGGAGAATTTATGGATGAACTTACGATAATAATTGGCAAAGCCAAGGAATCGCTGGATGGCTTTAAGCGACGTGGGCTGGGGCCAATCTAATACCGCCTTTAGTTTCTCAGGATCCATGGAAAATCCCTTCTCGGAGATTATATAACCCAGGAAGGAAGTCGAATTTTTATGAAACATACACTTCTCCATCTTGGCATACAGACGATTCTGACGAAGCCGAGAGAGTACTAGCTTGGTATGCTGGATATGTTCAGGCAAGGATTTAGAAAAAGTTAGTATATCATCAAGGTATACAATGACGAATAAATTGAGAACATCACGAAAAACCTCGTTAACAAACTCCTGAAAGACCGCAGGGGCGTTACAGAGTCCAAACGGCATTACTAGGTACTCATAATGGCCGTCGCGGGTGTTAAAGGCCGTTTTCCATTCGTCTCCTTCCCTTATGCGTATCAGGTTGTAGGCACCCCGGAGATCAAGTTTGTAGAAAATGAGGCACCTTGTCAAACAATTCAGATATGAGTGGTAAAGGGTAACGGTTCTTCTGTGTTATCTTATTCAAGCCTCTATAATCTATGCAAGGGCGAAGAGATCCGTCCTTTTTCTTTACAAAGAAGAACCCTGCCCCAGCAGGAGAGGTGGAGTTCTTAATAAAGCCTTTTTTTAAGTTCTCATTGATATACTCGGACATGGCTCGGGACTCTGGAAGGGACAGGGGGTAAGACTTGCCTTTAGGCAGAACGGCACCAGGAATCAGATCAATGGGACAATCGAAGGGACGATGTGGAGGAAGAATCTCTGAACGGACCTTGTCGAAAACTGATTTCATCCTCCCATTTTCCTTTTCGTCGTCTTGGTCTTTTAATATCTCTTGGAATCCAGTCAAGTGCCATTTTTATCCAACAATGGTAATTTCTTCTTGCAATATGTCTGGCCCACAGCCATCATAAGTTCTTCACCCTTGTGATGATGTCACAGACTTTTCTTTGGTTTCCAATCCATCCATTCTTTTTTCGGTCTCTTTCAGTAACACCCAGCATACGTCTCTCCATACTTCTTTGTGTTTGAAGCTTCTGAATTCCTATTGTAGACTTTAATAAACAATTAACACTCTTCCTTGATGATGGCCTGGTCAAAGGCATACTATCTAAAAATGTATATGAATATCTATTGACAGAATCCAAAAATGCCTGTCTTCTTCTATCTGCCTAAGGTACATAAGTCCTTGACTAGGCCACCGGGAAGGCCAATAATATCCGGAATAGAGTCCCTCTCTCCTACACCCCCAACTCTTTCCCCCCCCCTCTCCCAGTACACATAAAACACCCCATATACACAATAACCCTACCCATATACTACGCACACAGACCCTTCGCTTAGGGGGAGGCCTCTAGTGCCGCACCGATCAGGTGGACCCGATTTTCTCAAACAGAGAAGATGCAACAAAGATCTTGCACTGCTGGGGAAGTGTACTAAAACCTGCTATAGAGATGCCTAGTATATACAAACTAATAAAAAATGGCATTGAGTTGAAAAAATAAATATATACAGCTCAACCCCGTTATAACGTGGTGTTTGGGGTCCAACGAATCACATTGCATTATAAGTGGATCGCATTAAAAATAAATTTGCGCATGAGAATTGCACCCCTCAGGGAGGGGTAGAGCTGGGATAACTCTCCCAGCTGTCCCAGGCTCGGCAGAGCAGCGGCACCCACACGCAGGAGTGATCCAGCAGCAGCTGGCAGCTCTCTCCTCTCCCTGCTTCTGCCGTCAGCTTCCGGCTGACAGGGAGAGAGAGGAAAATCAGCATGAGAGCCAGCATGGTAGGAAGATGTGCATGGTACTGTATATACTGTAAATTGGGAGCCACGCTTGCATCGCGTTATTACGGATCTCGTTATAACGGGGTTGAGCTGTGTACGGATAGGTATATATCTATCTACATAGATAGGATACATAGGATATATATATTTATCTATCAAATAAAAAGATCACTTATGAGCACGTTTACATATCTTAGTCAGGTCTGCAACCCTGACTTTCACCTAGAGTGTGTATGTATAATATATATATATATATATATATATATATATATATATATATATATATATATATATATTTATTTATTTGTGGAGTCTCCTGCTTTTGCAGAACTCTGAAGATTGGATGCTGAGAAGTGTTTCTCGCTTTGAACATATTACCACTATATTACACAATCTGCACTGGCTTTCAGTGATCTTCCGGGTTTGGTTCAAGTTGGCCGTAATGGCCTTTAAACCCTTGCAAGGTCAAGGGCCTGCCTATCTGCAGTTTCTTTTGAAGTCACGGAGGGATACTGGCTGTCACGTACAGCACACCTGTGAGCAGATGACCTGCATACAGGACAAGGGTTAATACACAGCTCGCTAGCTTGTCCACTTTTCACCTTCGCAAAGGTCCCTCAAATGAACAATATCCCCCCACAATCCATCCAATCCATCTCCATATACCATCTGTCATGAACAGCACACTTGTGAGCACGTGACTTAGATATGTAACCAGGGTTAATACACATGGCTACTCTAGCTAACTCACCTTTCTCCTCTGCAAGGTAATTTCAATGAGTTCATATTAACCCCTTACTCAATTGCAATCATATCTATCCGCTGCCACCACCCAAAAAATATGTAATTTAAAAAAAATATATCTGCCAGGGTCTCTGGTTCCTGTTTATTATAGAAACAACTAAAATGTAAATACTCTATAAAGCATGAAACAGTTAATTCAGAGTCCAAATCATTACTTCTTAAAGAATTGTTTCATATATATTGTGATGGCCACACCACGTTGTAGCATCTTTTGTTCCCAGATAAAGGCAGGAAATGTCGTACTTCTCTTACGTGGGGTTTATTTACAGGGATTAATTAATATGCTAACAGGCCCATCGTCCCTTTAAATCAAAACACATAAAAATAATAAACACCTATTCCCTTTAGGGAAAACTAACTACACCGTAGCTTTAGCCCTTGCTAACTGTATTGGCAGCTAAGCTGGTTCCCAAGCCAAAACATGTCATAGCATATGCCACAGTAACACAGTCTCTGCATACAACAATAAAGTGTTTTTGCTTATCTGTCAGTCCTTTTGGAGCAGACGTCGCCGCTTCAGCACGGTCTCTCCTCCTTTCTTCCTAGGGGAACTAAAGCAAATTGGACTCAGTAAAAATATTTGCACTTGAATTGAAAACTGGTTGAAGGATAGATGACAGAGTTGTCATAAATGAAACTTTTTCAGGTTGGGCTAAAGTTATGAGTTCAACTCACAGTACTTCAGGGATTGGTACTGGGATCCCTGCTTTTTAACTTGTTTATTAGTGACTTTGAGGTTGGAATAGAGAGCAAAATCTCCATCTTTGCTGCTGACACTAAGTTGTGTAAGGTAGCAGGATCAGAGCATGATGTAATTTCTCTCCAGAAGGACTTGGATAGACATGAAACTTGGGCAGGTAAATGGTAGATGAAGTTTAATACAGATAAACGTAAGGTTATGTATTTGGGAAACAAGAATAAACAGATGACTTACAAATTAAATGGGGATAAATTAGAGGAATCCTTGATGGAGAAGAATTTAGGAGTGCTTGCAGACAACAGGCTTAGCTATAGTTCCTTAAGTCATGCAGTAGCTGCAAAGGCAAACAAGATCTTATCTTGCATTAAATGGGCAATGAATGGAGGGGACATAAACATAATTATGCCCCTTTATAAAGTAAGGTAAGACCATACCTTGAATATGGAATACAATTTTGGGCACCATTCCTTAGAAAATACATTATGGAACTAGAGAGAGTGCAGAGAAGAGCCACCAAATTAATAAAAGGGATGGATAATCTGATTTATGAAGAGAGGCTAGCTAAATTACATTTGTTTACATTAGAAAAGAGGCATCTAAGTGGGGATATGTTAACTATATACAAATATATTCGGGGACAATACAAGGAGTTTTCAAAATAACTATTGATCCCAAGGGCAGTATAATCGACACAAGGTCATCCCTTACGGTTAGAGGAAAGGTGATTTCACCAGCAATAAAGGAAAGTGTTCTTTAAAGTAAGGGCAGTTAAAATGTGGAATTCATTATCAAAGGAGACTGTGATGGCAGATACAATAGATATCTTCAAAAAAAGGTTGGACATTTCTTTAGAAAGGAAAAGTATACAGGTAAATACCAAATAAGTAAACATGGGAAGGATGTTGATCCAGGGAGAAATCTGATGGCAATTTTTTTTTTAAGTCCGGAAGGAATTTATTTTTCCCCTTATGAGATATCATTGGATGATGTTTCACTAGGGTTTTTTGTTTGCATTCCTCTGGATCAAAATACTGTAAGTACAAATATAGGATAAATAATCTGTCATCTAAATTTAACATAGGTTGAACTTGATGGGCATATGTCTTTTTTCAACCTCTAACTATATAACTATGTTGGTAAGAAGCAGGAATTGCTTTAATATCTGTACTTTCATCTGGTTTAAATACTATTACAGGACTTTTATCTAGTTTTCTCATGCTGTAACTCTTCAAAACACTATAAATGCATGTGCATTAAGAAGTCACATTACCTACTATGTGTGTATGCAATGGAGAGAGATGTTGGCAGAACAGCTAAGGTTAATAGGCCACTCTTCAATGAATTGTTACTGATTATTGTAGGAGGCATGTAAGGTACACATGTATTATAAATTATATTTAGAAGCAAACACTGCTCATATTTAATTTTACCTCCATGAATTTGGAAAGCTGACAGATTCCTCCAGCTTTCTGTCTGTTAATGTACTACATATTTGGTTTGCAGCACACGATAACCAAGTACTTTTTATGTTTTTGTTTACATTTCCTTTAGGGTCTTCAGTGTAGTGCTGATTGGGTTCTTATTGCTTTCCTAACTGAATCCTCATGTTCCATGATTCTAGCTTAAATTACATTTCTCTAGTTTAAACAACAATTTAGCTGTGTGGCACTGCATAAACCCTTCCTGGCAATAGCTTGTGAATGCTCTTAACATGTTTTCTTTCTTTTCTTTTTTTTTTTTTAAAGTTTAGAGGTTTTTGTTTTATTCCAACAGCCTCCACTGCTCAATCTTGGCAGTGGGGGGTTTCTAAAAATTGTCCACTCTGTACAAGCCTTTTCCTTAGATGACCACAACGTTAGGTCCAAGCTTTAAACCAACGATTAAACGTCCTATTTTTCGATGGATGTGTTTATCGCTTCTTAAGGGTCACTACAGAAATAATACCAAATTATAATGTTCATTTCTAATTTTATTTTTGTTTCTGTCGGAGCTGTTTTTGACATGCAGGTTGAAATTCCTAGACTTGTTTACTACCTACAACCAGGGCCGCCAACAGATATCATGGGGCCCAGGATAAATGAAAGGAGAAGCAGCCCCGCCCCCCCCCCTCCCTCCCGAATGTTTTTTTAGCGCACAACTTTTACTTACTGTTTTCTTCTTGTAATACGGAAAAAAACATTATAATGCAATCTGTTTATTTTAATATTTAAATAGGGGCACAACAGGCCAAGTACTTTCATGAGTGCAAATCGCAGTGCTTGCCATTTTGTGCCCCTATTTCTATACCATATTCCTGCATGCACCCTGATTAATTTTAAACTTATTTATACATAAGCTGAGCAGGAGTCCTCTCTTCTAATTATTTTAATATTTTCAGCAAAAGACAAAGATACCCAATGCTACATCCAATGTGACAAAAGGCCTGGAGGGGATTCAGGATAGGCCTGGGGGGGGGGGGTTAAGTATGGGTGACTGACTGCCTTGGGTGGGTGACTGACTGCCTGGGTGACTGACCTTGACCGAGTGGGTGCTGCTTCCTGCTTCCCTGCCCGGCAGATGCTTTGTCCATTGTTTTTGCCTCGCTTCCCCCCCTGCCCCCAATCCCCACGGCTGCTGCCCGGGGCAGGAGGTAGTCTCGAGGGGGAGAGGGGGTGAGGGGTGCGGGAGGTAGGATTGGGGATGTAGGGGGCGTGGGATGTAGGCTGGGGGGCACGGGGGGTAGGCTGAGGGGGGAGCGAGACTGGCAGTCTAATTCCCATGGGAGCATTTCTCCCCCGGCCCCTGGTCCCCACAGCTGCTGCCCGGGGCAGGAGGCTGGTGCGGGGGGGGTGCTGGGATGGCGGGCGCGGGCTCGCTACGGCGCTTCCCCTCCGTCCCACATTGGGAGCGGGGGGGCGTGGACCCACAGGCAGCAAGGCAGACACCCCGCTTTCCCTGCGCATGCACGCCGAGACCTCTGCGCATGCGCACAGGGATCGCCGGCGTTTTTTTGTTTTAATTACATTTTTTTTTTTTTAAATGAAACGGCACGGCTGGGCCCCTTGACTCACTGAGCCTGGGGCGCCAACCCCGGCAGACCCCCTCTGTTGGCGGCCCTGCCTTCAACTCCTACTTAAAACTATTTTCACATCCTATTACGCTACAGGTCTTGCATTTACTGGATGTTTTCATGTATTCATCCATTTAGATTGCATTATGAAAATGATTAGGCCAAGAAAGTCAGTTTGCGTTTTATCACCTTTTATACAGTGTGGAAATTGAAGGCAAGGATTATGGATAATGGCCAGAAAATCAATGACCTGGATAAGCACTAGTTTGTCACTTTTTAGCAGTCTATCAATGTTAACCCTTTTGCTGGCAGAGGGACCCTGTAGCAGTTAAAGATCTAAATCTGGATATTTCCCTAGTGGCTTCATTTGGGTAAAACATCCATATTTAAAATTTGATAAAAGCTATGCATTTTATGTATTTTTTTTTACTATTTGCTTTGCTGTACACAACCTTGTTGAAACCAAACATCATTAGGTTGTGATGAGTAAAAAAAAAAAAAGCTCTGTGTGCTGTGCACGCGCATAGTAAGTGAAACTTCTTTGTATGTTGTCAGCAACATTTGTGTGTGTGTGTGAATATGTGTGTGTGTGACAGTGTGTGAAATTGTATGTCTGTGTGTGTGTTTGTGAGAGACTGTGTGTGTGACAGGGTGAGTGACACAGGGGGTGTGGGTGGTCTGCTCTCCCGACGCACTGCCGAGCTCCAGAAGCCTCTGCGCATGCGCGCCGGAGAACTGAGCGATGCCAGGCGCTTCAGCACATGTGTGGCGTCCGTCAGCGGCGCCATCACTACTGCGCATGCGCGGCATGTGACAGCAGGCGTGTGGGGGGAGTGGCGGCCGTTAGGAGCGTGACGTCATTTCCGTTTCACATTTTCGTCTCCATGAAGGAGTTTTGTTCCATCAAAATTGACTAGGTGCCACTAAAGAAGTTTCACTTCAAAAAGTGCCAAGAAAGCCTCCACTGTAAGAGGAAGGGGATATGTCTCTTATATAGTGATGTCAATGTACTGTACGCATATCCCTACAAAGAAATTCACTGGAAAATGCATCTGTGTTCTGAAGAGTTTATATTAAATAAAAGCTGACACTGATTAACTTTTGGTTCACCAACATCAAAGGCAATGTCCCTACCCCTTAGCTACCTCTTTCAGACAGTATGAAAGTACTTTGCCACTAAGAGAATGTTGTTCAATGCATTTACAACTCTATCAAGACATAACGTGAGTTGTAACCGTGTAAATTATTCCTATGGGTTTAGGAAATGTTGACTAAAAATTGCAAGTAGTATCTTTTGGTCCTTTTTCAGTATTCTCAGAAGTTGCTTCCCAGCACAGTTCTGTACTCTTCTCCTGCATTGGGAAGCAGCTTCACAACATATTGAATAGGAGCTATTTCTAGACACAATTGATAGAATAGGTTGGCCAAATGATCCTGATCTGCTGTAAAGTTCTTAGTTATACTGTTGACTTCAATCTTCTGTCTTGCAGCATCTCCCCCATCAGCAGTAGCAGTTTACTTACACAAGTACTACTTTTGTCAGACAAGGTGTGTGTGTGTGTGTGTGTGTGTGTGTGTGTGTGTGTGTGTGTGTGTGTGTGTGTGTGTGTGTGTGTGTGTGTGTGTGTGTGTGCACATGAATGTGTGTGTGGCTCGGTGAGTAAAGACACTGACTGGCATTAAGAGTTTGAAGCAGAGGAACCTGGTTCAATTCTCAGTGTCGGCTCCTTGTGACCTTGGGCAAGTCCCTTTATCTCCCTGTGCCTCAGGCACCAAAAACATAGATTGTAAGCTCTACGGGGCAGGGACCTGTGCCTGCAGAATGTCTCTGTAAAGCGCTACGTAGAACTAGCAGCGCTATACAAGAACATGCTTGTTTGTTGTTATTATTAGGCACAGGGTGATAAAGTGACTTGTTGGATACTTGTTTTTTTTCTCAATAAGTGAATTTATTAGGTGATCGATACATCGATCACCCAATAAATTTACTTATTGGAAACCCCCAAGTGTGCTGGACTTCTACTTTGTATCCATCTATCAATATATTTATATAGCACTAAAATCACATCAGTGCTCAACCATAAATCAATATAGGACAAGTGAATATATATGAACAACATAAGAATTAAAGGCATAAAAACAACTAGTGAAGCAGGTATAGAGACATATAGGACAACTCAGAGAATAAAGTCCAGGCATGAAGGATATCATAAAAAGTAAAATATATATATATATATATATATATATATATATATATATATATATATATATATGTGTGTGAACATAAGAATTAGATAAGAACTGAGACAACTCTCATAGTGTATACGATTTAATTCCACAAAAATTATTATTTATATGTGTGTGTATATGGTATGTATGTATGTATGTATGTATATATATATATATATATACATATATATATATATATATATTCCTTAAAAAAGTCACTCACGTGCCGAAACGCGTCGGATGTCGTGACGCACTGACGTCATCACGCCGGTTGAGAAACTGTCTCGAGGTTTGCCAGTGTATACTTCATATGAGGAGGTTGAGCAGAAGATACTTCCGTATTTGGCAGAGACGCGTGCAGCGGAGCAGGGTGTTTCATTGACAGGTTGCTGCTATTGCGCTCGTGCGCTTTACACATGGGGTGTAACAGCATAGATCTGGACATTTCCTGCAGCCCTGGATGATACACCAGCTATCCATGGATATCATCTTCCCCTCTGTTGATGTAGAAGGGACGCTCTGACCATTTTCCAGCTACTGATAAGTATCTACTGCTTACCAACTGTATACTCTCACATCATATACCTGGCTCCTACCTCCTGCAGTCTTCCACGGCATACAGATTGTCTCCAATGAATATTTTTTTATCCATTGAAGTGAGTGCATGTCCTGGCGGCCACTCTCTATTTTAATAAATTGTCAACATTTACATACAATATTATGCCATGGAGCTGGCGCTTCTTTTTGTCTTTTTCTGATAGATTTCCTTGATCTGGCTAGATCAATCAAGAAGCAGCCTACTCCATACTGTGACTGACTATTATTTCTGCATCTGGACTTTTTTCTTTCATTACTGTATCCATCATTTGGACTGGTTTGTTCTTTTTTTCACGTTAATGGTTTAATATTTATTTTATATTAACTAATTAATGTACATTTATAACCTAGTACTGTTATACAGGTACTGATTTTTATCTGTACATTCACAATTCACTATATTCACCATTATATTGAACTTATATATCACACTGATAGCGCTACTCTTTGTTTTTTGTTTATAATATATATATATATATATACACACAGAGATTTTACCAGATGGAGATCCAGGAAAAACGAGACAGCACACAGTCAGGGAAATCCAAAGTTGATGTATTCAGAATAAATACATAGGCACTGCATCCAACGTTTCGGTCATCTGAATGTGACCTTCCTCAGGGACGTGCAGTGTGTGAATGCTAGTGCATACCCTTATATACCCACATCTATCAAACCCAAGTGATAATTAATCATGCTCACCTGTGTAAAATAAAAAAAAACACCAAAAACCTTGCATAACTAGCTGTTGTGGACCGCAGCCCTATGCTGGAATGCACCACCATCTTGTTTAGGAAGTAAAAATCAGTCCTGGTGTACTATGAGTGCCCACAAGGCTCATTCAATCCGATCAGGGTTTACTGCGCAAGCGCGACGCGAGCGCTGTGTAATACAGTAAAATAGCCTATATATTAGTGGATATAAGGTCCAAAGCTATTCAAAAGCCCCAAAACATGTTGCAATATCCAAGCATATCCGTTTGCAATCCAGGGGGAGCATAAAAGGGAAATAAAATAAAATACAATATAAGTGCAGACAGTTTGATAACTTCTATATTAAATCTGTGGTAAATCTTGGCTCATATGTGTGGCCTACTTACAAGATGTAAGTCAAAAACGGGCAGTGTGACACAATGGTCTGTGCAAGGATGGCTTCTAATCCAAGAATATGGAGACTTCCGATCTCAGCAAAGCAGCAGTGTATATAAAACAGAAAAGATATCCATAGTGCAGACCAATCATATAAAACGTGACTTTATAGGGTTTTTAAAAATGAACACTTACAATAAAAACATGTAAATAATGCATGTATCACAATATTGTGACCGAGGAGAGATTTCTGTTAGCTTCAGGCTCACCCACCCCCTCCGGTTTATGGACCCTGCGTGGGACACTGCTGCATGGGACTCTCCACCTCCTAGGATCCCTCTGGGGCGTACTGGTCCCGTCAGCTCTGTTCCTCGTGTAGGACGCCGCTCTGCTCTGCGCCTGGAGCTCCCTCTTGGGTGGGCTGTCCTGTCCCCTCCGGTTAGCTCCGATACGTCACTTCCGGTTGGTCGCGATCCGTCACTTCCGGTAGTGGGTCTGCAATCTCTGCCACAGCTTCTCTCCTTCTCTGGGCGGTTACCACTCTACGCGTTTCGCCAATAGGGTGCGTGACACCCTGGTGAGGTGTCATATGTCCCAAAGGAAGTGACAACATGCTTGGTGTTCACCCTTAGTGACATCAGAAATGTGCCTGTTCCTGAGCTGATATATTGCACAGTTTATTGTGCCACCAAAGGTCCAACGTTTCGGCAAATAGATTGCCTTTATCAAGGAGAGGGCTACAGAACATAGCTCACCCCAGCACGATCATTCAGTCCTCCTTGGGCATCAGGCTGTCTTTTTTTCACTCCAGGGCAGGTCTGATGCCTGAGGCCCGCCCCCCCCTCCTCCCCCGTGAGGGCGTGATGACGTCACCAGGGGAGCCTCTGCTGCCAGTGAGGGGGTGGCTCCCTGAGTTTCCAGCTTCCTGCAGGACAGCCATCTTAGCCTGTTACAGGCATTGGGGAGGCTGTCTCCTCCTCCCCTGGTGGTGCATGACGTCATCACGCTGCGTCGCGCTGGCGCCCTGACGTCACGATGGGGGGCGTTGACATCCAGGAGCAAGGCAGCAGTGATCGTGGGGGGGTGAGTACCCATTTGTGTATATATTGTGGTATGTTTAACATGTTCTGTAGCCCTCTCCTTGATAAAGGCAATCTATTTGCCGAAACGTTGGACCTTTGGTGGCACAATAAACTGCACCTTTAGAAAGACCGTGTGCCTGCTTCCATTCCTTTGCTTAAGTACCTCTGGGATGTCTGGACCTCCCTGGATACAGCGCACCGGCAGATAAGTACCCCCCTCCAGCACCTACCAGCGGTGTGCATGTGCTTCTACATATGACTGATATATTGCACAGCACTTCCTAAAGTTAGTTCCGTCTGTTCTGTTGGTGTACTGCCTCTGTTCAGTAAGAAGCACGTGGAGGTCTGCAACAGTGTTGCAGTGGTCTGATGCAAGAGCTGGAGTCTGTGCAGCTCTGAGAGAGAGAAGCTGTTGAATCTTCCTTAGGGGAGAGGTGGAAAGCAACTCCATTAGGAGAAGGTGGAACCTTCCAGATGGAGTGCAGCAAAGGAATGAGCGGCTAAGCTGCTAGCTGTGAGGGGCAGCTGGCCCATACCACCATGCCAATAAAGATGTCCTTGGTAAAAGATACCCTCATGTATGAGTCTGGAATTACTCTGCAGAGGAAGGCACCACAGAGGAGTTCCTCATCAGAACCATCCCCATGCGGACGCAGGGATCCTGATCAGGTGGAGGCGCTGCACTGGATATAGGTAGGACTCGCACACACTACCTCAGCTGCCTGTCTGGGTTGGCAATCCCCAAACACCATCATGCGGGAGACTCAGGTGTCCTGTTGCCAACTGGTGTACCACCAGATACGACCATGTAATGGGGACTGGTTAGACCACAGGGGCCAATGTGAGATTGGGTGGGTCAGGCTAGGCCAGAAAATCCGTTACATATATATATATATATATATATATATATATATATATATATATATATATAGCAAAGACACAGCGCACCAAAGGTGAATAGTAATATGTATTGATAAACACATACAGCATATCCAGTCCCAGACAGTCCAGGACTTGGTGCACCAAGTTCCTATTGTATAACAACTTTTGGACTCTCAGCTCTCACCTGGACCACTGGAACTCCTTTTTATATGTAAGTTCATGTACGGATGCAGCGGTCGTTATTCGAACACTTCACGCGTCATGTACATCGGAATCCCGATTTGAAACCGCGGGATGAATTCCAGCCTTCCCGCACTAAGATGCGAGCGTGGCGAGTGCTGAAAAACTACTGGTGGATCAGCTTGGATTGGAATCTCTCTCTCTCTTAGGCCTCGGTCCCGCTGCGCTCGTTGGCGCGGGCGGCGGGTCGCGAGTTCCCCACCAGCAGGGGAATCCTCGCGAGCCGGTCCCGGTCCCCCCTGGCTGCACAGAGCACTACACGCTGTAGCGCGTCAGCCGCTGGAGACACCAGAGAATGGTGTTTCCTAGCGTTGACGCGTGACGTGTGTGGCTGTGAGCCAATGGGGAGGGGAGGCTTCGGGAGGAGGAGAGGCTTCGGGGAGCGGGGAGGAGTGTGGAGTGAAAGCAGGTGAGTGCCTTTCTCTGTGTGTGTGTCTGAGTGCGTGCCTGTCTGTGTGTGTATGTGTCTGAGTGCGTGAGTGCCTGTCTGTGTGTGTGTGTGTGTGTGCCCGAGTGCCTGCCTCTGTCTGTGTGTGTGTGTGTGTGTGTATGAGTGCGTGAGTGCCTGCCTGTGTGTGCGCGCGTGTGTGTGTATGAGTGCGTGAGTGCCTGTGTGTGTGTGTGTGTGTGTGCATGAATGAGTGCCTGCGTGTGTGTGTTTAAACTTACCTTCCAGCTCCAGCCCGCGTCCGTGGAGGGAGGGGGGGAGAGTAGCGGGTCCCTCCGCTCAAGCCACGCCCCCCCTCCCTGTCAAACCGCCCACCTCCCGCCCACCTCCCGATCAAACCTCCCACCTCCCGCTCCGGCTCCCGCTCCCTACAGACCGCAGATCGCAGTCTGTGTATCTCAGCGCACCGCCTGTCAGCAGCGCAGGTGCGCTGACTCTGGGAGCGGGGCCTTAGCCTTATCTTCTTCTCTCGCTCTGTCTGTCTGTCTGACTCTCTGTCTCTATCCATGTAAAGTAAAACTTTCTAAGGAAGTACATGAAACTTATTGGTTAAAGGTCATTAGATGCATTATGCTGAAATAAGTATGATAGTTATGACAAAAATTAACCATTTCTGAACGAATGTGTTTGCAATTCCCCTTGTTATTCTTAGGCAGGATTAACGGTTCATGGTCAGTTTAAAAAAAAAAAAATTAAAAAAAAAACAGATGTGAAAACAAATTGACATTAATACAGTTCCAATTATGAACCGTGATTCTAGATTTATGATAATCTGTTCTAGTTTGTCTAAATATCGGACATTTAGCTCATTGCGTTGTGAAATGACAGGATGTGTAAGGCGGTTTCCATCCTCAGTGTTTCCCTATTTCCTGAATGACTGGTCATAATTCCCATCTGAAATTGGAGAAAATTCAACAGTTTCCTTGTACTAGTACATAGCATAAAAACATATGTTGTTTGACTGTTTTCTTCTAATAAGACTTTTAATGTATTCTTTGCTTTGTAAATGATGTTTAAAATTAACATCAACATAGAATACCAAAAACACATGTAGAACACAGATATTTATAGTAATCTTGATATCGTGTCATTGAATGCTCTTTTAAATTTCAAACTCTTTTTCTAATACCTGCCTATCTATTGTACCAGTGTGTGTTTAATTGATATTTTTTTATATTATTCAATTGTTGTTCTTCACTCCCATTCTACATTACTGCTGAATATGTTGACGCCTAATGTGTGTGGGTGTATTTGTGTATTCTGACCGAGCTGCCAGCCCGATCCAAATGGAAATGGAGCTATATCCAGTTCCATTCCCTGTATCCAGTGTCTGATCGCGTCACTTGATCACTCCAGGAGGGGGTCCGGTGGCACTATTATTATGGTTATTCTTGTGATCTGTCCATTCCAATGCCATTTTAATTTCTTTACCCATGTTATGATGTCACAGACTTTTGTTTGCTTCTGAACTGATTCATTCTGTTTGCCGTCTTTTCGGGCAATATCCATCATACAACTGTCTATTATTCTTTCAGTTGTTTACAACTTCTGAAGTGTCTTCGCATTTAGGGTTTCACATCGTGCGCACAGGCAGGATACACTGGTTGGACACTTTCCTTTCCCCAGAGGTTCCCTTGCAAGATTGTCTTGTTTCTTCGAAATGCGATCCCAGGGCCGATGGAAGGGTATTAGGCACCCTAGGTGAACCTTCAGCCTTACCCCCTCCTCCACAATTTTAGAAAAATATTAATTACTGGTAGTATGAATCCAAATTCTGCATTTATAATTACAGATTTATTTGACATTAAAAAGGAGAATATGATACTGATTGTACATTCTGTACTGCGGGGGAGAGGGGGGAATAGTTATGTGCCTCGGGTATAGTGCCTGTGAGAGAGGGGATATAGTTGTGTTCCTGGGTGGGGGGTATGTGCTGAAGGAAGTATGGGCCTGGAGGCAGGAAGAGCCATGATAGCGGGGGGAGGGGGAAGAAACAGTGTGCTTACCTGCAGCCTTGAAGGATGGAGGGGACATGCCGGAGGGTGCCTGCAGAGATGCCTGTCAGAAGGTGTTGGCTAAGATGCCTGTCAGTTCCACCGACCTCCACCAGGCCCATCTGAGAGGCACCTCTGTGGATCTGGCACATGTTAGGATCACCGGCAGGGTGCCCAGGCCCTCTGACTCACGGGGCCCAGGTCTCAGGAGTATGGAACCCTTGGAAGTAACATGACACCCCAAAAACAACAAGAGACATATAAGTTAAATAGACAGTTTAATGTTCACACCAATGCAGTTAATGAAAAAAGCAAAAGAAAAAGGGATCTTGGAAGTCTGCAGAGCTAGCTGCCAGGTGATGATTACCAGGAAAAGACAAAGAGCAGGGGGCAAGAGACTTGCCAGACTGTTGCTTAGGAACCAAAAGGTTGACAAGCAACAACTAGCAGGCTGGATGGGGTTTATATACCCTAAGCTAAGATGGATGCAGGCATCATGGAAGATTCTAATTGTTATCAGCCCTGGGCCTGAACTTGACTCCTTTGTGTGCCCCTACAGGTCTACAGGGATTATTGCGGGAGGGAATCTTGTCACCGGGACAGTAGTCCCAGCTGCCTCCCCCCTGTCAGTCGCCCTACTGCTACATGAAATCCCCATTATTTTTTTTGCCACCCCCTGAGACTTTTCTGCTCTAGGTGACCATCTAGTTTGCCTAGTGGTTAAACCGGCCCTGCGTGCTCCGTCCCATCCTCATTCTCCTATCAATTTAATTCAAAAGGTTCCTTTCCATTGATTCTTTCTTGCCAAGGTAGACATACTCTTCGACTTCTAGTTCTATTCTATTTATTTCAATCTTAGTAGAGTTAACACTTTGATAGAACATCACTTTTGTTTTGCTAGAATTATTGTGCAGGACCACCTTCTTACTTGCTTATGCAAGTTCTAACATTTTGTTGCTGGAAGTCTTCTGGGCCTGTGGCAAAAATAACTGTCATCTGCTAATTGTATGAGACTCCAGTATTCACTGTTGATTTTAATACATTTTTTTCTCCAGTTCAATGACTTGAAAAATTCTTCGTGTAGTTTCAAAAAAAAAAAAAATTTGACATGGTGTCGCCTTGTCACGTTCCCTTGCTGATCCTTATCTTGCTTCTGCATGTAATCTAATAATGTAATATTATTATTATAATTTATAGTGCGCCAACATATTCCGTAGCTCAGTACAATAGGGTTGAGTGGGTGAAAAACAATAAAATAACAAATATTAACATACATCGTTGCAGTAGGTATGGCGGGCTCAACCCCAAGTAGCTTACAATCTACAAGGAAGGGTAAGTAGAAACATAGGATAGAGGGGGATAATGAGGTTGATGTGTTTCGGATAGTATAGAGCAGCTGTAACATCAGCAAACGGCTAACACCCTTTGGCTGCCCCAAGAGCTGCTCCCCTCTGCACAGAATAAGTGTGTTAAGGGTTAACATCTGTGTTTGCTTACTGCTATGTGTTTAGTGAGCGCAGAGAGAGTGACTGATTCTGTCTGCTCTCACTGCGCAGCTCTTCCTGACTGATGCGACCTGGTAGTATGCTGCATACTCCCATAATGACATTTAATTATTAGTGTTACTGATACATTGCATCATAGTGGTAGGTTTTTTCTCGCCTTGTTTCTGTTTTACTAAGCAGTTCCCTGGAGGTGTATGGCTCCTCCATTCAGGATAGAGCTTCTACCAATTCTCCAATTAACATAAAAGTATAATACACCTCATTGTCAGTCTACACTTCACCCTCCACTGAAGAGCAGGTGATTGTCTATGGCTGACAGAGGAGATGTGTAAATTTTTAAATATTTCACACTAGGGTATTTTTGCACCCACAGTTCACCCTTATAATAAGGGAACTCTGATACTGGCTTCGGCCAGCTTTTAATTGCACTAAATCACAAAAGCCTTTGCTTAATTTCTTTAACCCCTGAAAATAAATTAAGCAAAGGCTTTTGTGATTTAGTGCAATTAAAAGCTGGCCGAAGCTAGTATCACAAAGTTTAGTTCACAGGACCATAAGAAATTACATATATTCAGTGTAGGTACCTGCTAAACAGAGTCTACCCTGATGAGGTTGACGGCTTTAATCATGTTTTGATCAAAAGATGCTACCAAATGACTCCTTTGTCACACAGACTTGGGTTCTAAATTGTATTGTATTGTATGTCTTTATTTATATAGCGCCATTAATGTACATAGCGCTTCACAGTAGTAATTCATTTGGTATTCAAATAAATAACAGATAATATAAATAACAGATCATGGGAATAAGTGCTTTAGACATAAAAGTAACATTAAGGAAGAGGAGTCCCTGCCCCGAGGAGCTTACAGTCTAATTGGTAGGTAGGGAGAACGTACAGAGACAGTAGGAGGGAGTTCTGGTAAGTGCGTCTGCAGGGGGCCAAGCTTTATGTATCATGTGTTCAGAATATCCACAGTGCTTCTCATATGCTTCTTTAAGCAAGTGTGTCTTAAGGTGGGTCTTTAAGGTGGATAGAGAGGGTGCTAGTCGGGTACTGAGGGGAAGGGCATTCCAGAGGTGTGGGGCAGTCAGTGAAAAAGGTTTAAGGCGGGAGAGGGCTTTAGATACAAAGGGGGTAGAAAGAAGACATCCTTGAGAAGAACGCAAGAGTCTGGATGGTGCATAACGAGAAATTATGGATGAGATGTAAGGAGGGGCAGAAGAGTGTAAAGCTTTAAAAGTGAGGATAAGAATGGAGTGTGAGATGCGGGATTTGATCGGAAGCCAGGAGAGGGATTTCATGAGGGGAGATGCTGAGACAGATCTAGGAAAAAGTAGAGTGATTCTGGCAGCAGCATTTAGGATAGATTGTAGGGGAGACAGGTGAGAGGCAGGAAGGCCGGACAGCAGGAGGTTACAGTAATCAAGACGGGAGAGAATGAGGGCCTGAGTCAGCGTTTTAGCAGTCGAGCAACAGAGGAAAGGGCGTATCTTTGTTATATTTTGGAGGAAAAAGCAACAAGTTTTAGAAATGTTTTGAATGTGAGAGGCGAATGTGAGAGAGGAGTCGAGTGTGACCCCTAGGCAGCGTGCTTGGGCTACTGGGTAAATGATCATAGTTCCAACAGTAATGTGGAAGGAGGTAGTAGGGCCAGGTTTGGGAGGAAGTATGAAGAGCTCTATTTTAGCCATGTTGAGTTTAAGGCGGCGGAGGGCCATCCAGGATGATATAGCAGAGAGACATTCAGAAACTTTGGTTTGTACAGCAGGTGTAAGGTCGGGTGTTGAAAAGTATATTTGTGTGTCGTCAGCATAGAGGTGATATTTAAACCCAAAAGATGTCATTAGGTCACCTAGAGAGAGTGTGTACAGAGAAAAGAGAAGAGGTCCCAGGACAGAGTCCTGGGGTACCCCCACAGAGAGATCAATAGAGGAGGAGGAGGTGTTAGCAGAAGAGACACTGAAAGTACGATGGGAGTGGTAGGATGAGATCCAGGATAGAGCTTTGTTCCGAATACCAAGAGTATGGAGAATATGAAGGAGAAGAGGGTGGTCCACGGTGTCAAATGCTGCAGAGAGGTCGAGTAATATGAGCAGAGTGTAATGACCTCTGTCTTTGGCAGCATGGAGGTCGTCAGTTATTTTAGTGAGGGCTGTTTCCGTGGAGTGAGCAGTGCGGAAGCCAGATTGTAGCGGGTCTAGGAGAGAATAGGTGTTGAGAAAATGGAGCAAGCAAGAGAATTCAAGACGTTCAAGGAGTTTAGAGGCAAAAGGCAGGAGGGAGACAGGTCGATAGTTAGAAAGACAGGTAGGGTCAAGCTTGCTGTTTTTGAGTAATGGTATGACTGTTGCATGTTTGAAGGAGGATGGAAAGGTTCCAGAGCAGAGGGAGGAGTTAAAAATGTGTGTGAGCGTAGGGATAATAGTAGGAGCAAGAGGTTTTAGGAGATGGGAGGAAATGGGGTCAAGAGGGCAAGTGGTAGAGGGAGAAGAGGCGATCAACAGCGACACATCCTCCTCTTAGACAGTGGAAAAAGTCAAGGAAGGCAGGAGGAGAGTTAGGAAGAGGTGTAGGATGGGAGGAAGAAACAGAGGGGATGTTCTGCCGTATGGATTCCACCTTTTCCTTAAAATAGTCAGCAAAGTCTTGAGCGGAGATGGAGGAAGGAGAGGCAGCTGAGGGTGGTTTTAGTAGAGTATGAAAGACAGAGAACAGTCGGCGTGTGTTAGACTTGTGCATGTTGATTAGAGTAGAAAAGTAGGCTTGTTTAGCTTGCGAGAGGGCAGAGTTGAAACAGGATAGCATAAATTTGTAGTGAAGGAAGTCTGCGAGAGTGTGAGACTTCCTCCAGAGGCGTTCAAAGGAACGAGTGGAGGAACGCAGCATGCGCGTGTGGGAATTTAGCCAGGGTCTAGGGTTAGAAGGGCGAGTGCGGCAGAGAGAAAGCGGGGCATGTAGATCAAGAGACGAGGACAAGACAGAGTTGTAGTTCCTGACCAGGTTGTCAGGGTTTGTAGCAGAGCTGAGAGAGGAGACAGAGAAGCGTAAAGTGGACTCAAAGTCAGGTAACTGAATAGAGCGCAGGTTTCTGCAGAACCGGGGGGTAGATGGAGGTGGAGAAGGGGAGAAGCGAGATAGAGAGAATGAAATGGGATGATGGTCAGAGAGAGGAAAATGGGAAATGGAGAAATCGGAGAGAGAGAAGTTTTTAGTGAAAACCAGGTCTAAGTAGTGGCCATCCTTGTGGGTGCTGGCTGCAGTCCACTGTTGAAGGCCAAAAGAAGAGGTTAGAGAAAGAAAGCGGGAAGCCCAAGTGAGAGAGGGGTCATCAATGTGGCAATTGAAGTCCCCAAGGAGAATAACAGGGGAGTCTGAGGAGAGAAAGAAAGAGAGCCAGGATTCAAAGTGAGAGAGAAAGGCAGAAGGGGGATGAGTAGAGGTAGGTGGGCGATAGATGACCGCCACATGGACAGGGAGAGGAGAGAAGATCTGGACAGTGTGAGCCTCAAAGGAGGGAAAAGCAAGAGATGGAGGAATAGGAAGGGTTCGGTAACGGCAGAGAGAGGAGAGCAGGAGCCCCACGCCTCCACCCCTGCCATCAGTGCGTGGGGTGTGGGAGAAGGAAAGGCCACCATAGGAGAGGGCAGCTTCCAGAGCAGTGTCAAACTGAGTGAGCCAGGTCTCAGTTATAGCAAATAGGAGCAGAGAGTGAGAGAGAAAGGGAGCGAGCATTCCAAAGGGCACAGGAGAAAGGGAGAGAGGAGGGAGGGTGGCAGGGGATGGGTATGAGGTTGGAGGGGTTGAAACCTGAAGGAGTAGAGGTTGCAATTGGCAGGCGAGGACGAGCGCATGTAGGAATAAGGCAGGGACCAGGATTGGGAGAGATATCCCTAGAAGCAATGAGGAGAAGCATGGATAGAAAGAGGATGTGTGAGGATGATTTGTAGGGGTGTTTTTTAGTGCAGGGGATGTAGCTGTGTGGTGTCAGAGGACACAGGTAAGAAAGGAGTTCATGTGAGCTGAGAAGTGGTGAAGGAAGGAGAGATGGAGATATATGAATAGAGTTAGAGACATACTGAGGCTGGTAAAAAGAAGTGCATAATTTGAGAAGAAGTGAAGTCACAGCAAATACAAATGGTAAAGGCAGCATCACAGCAGTAATGATGCAGTCTGGTATAGATGATATCCTCCTTTCCAGCGTAGTTCAAATGCAGGAATCAGTGTCCACTTCTTCTTCACTTCTTTTGACCTTCCTTTTAAACTTGAGTTGTTCAGTAGTCTTGCCACTTATAATGGGCCACTTTGAATATGGGCTGCAGGTGGGCTGCAGGCAGCATAAGGCTGTTCTATCTGGGGTTATATAGGCCTAAAAAGTCACCTGACAGTGTGGTTCTGTCTGCTTAATTAGCACATCTGAGGCACATTCAAACAGATGGTTTTCTACACAGGGTGTTCCCTGCCTAGGTGGCAACCCTTAATTTGATTAGGGATAGACAGAAAACAGCATTCAAATATGGTTTTTACCTAGCATTGTCACTTGCATATACTATATAATACACTGTCAGGATCGCCTAGACCTCCTGCCTAGCCATAGCTTCCTTGTCCACTGGGTGTGCTGCTGCCTTCTGTTGGCTCTGGGTTCCTCTGTCTGTCTGTCTTCTTGTTGCTCCTGTCTCTGTCCTTTATAGCTTGCTTCCTGTCTGTTGTTTTTGCCTTTGCTTGAAGTCAGACTCCTTCAGTATTGCTCATGTCTTTGATTCCTGATCCGTTCCAGTACCTGTACCTGTATTTGAGTCTGTTCACAGTAAAAGCCCTTGCTAGTAATCTGGCTTGTCCCTGTTTGTTCCTGCTCCCCGGTCTCAGTCCCTGCTCCCTGTTCTCAGTCCCTGTCCTGCCCCGCCTGTCCTGTTCCAGTCTCCTCGTTGCCGACCTCTGCTTGTTACCTGACCGCTACCTGCCGCCTGCCTCGGACCCCTGCTTGTTACCTGACTTTGCTACCTGCCGCCTGCCTCAGACCCCTGCTTGTTACCCGACTTCGCTACCTGCCGCCTGCCTCGGACCCCTGCTTGTTACCTGACTTCGCTACCTGCCGCCTGCCTCGGACCCCTGCTTGTGACCCCTACTACGCTCGTGCTGTTCTGGCCACCGAGATCCTACCCGCCACAGGAGTCTCCCGTGACAGAAAGCAAAGGACACTTTTGGATCTCGCTGGAACAGATTCTTCTTCTGCCTGCACCCTTTCCTGCCTGCTGAAGCAGACCACATCCGCATGGTTGAAGATAAGTACTTTCGTTTCTTTTTTGGAAATCCAAGTTGGGATCTTGAAAGGTTTTTTTTTTGCTGCTAAGTGTTCTGCAAGAAGTATTGCGTTCATAACGAAAAACATTTTTGCTGAGATTAGAACTGTTGCTGCAGAGACTATTGCAGTTTTCTTTGAGATTTTTCTTTTTGTGCAGTGCCTGGGTTAACCCTTGCAGTACCTGTTGCCACCTTTTTAGACTCTGACTTTTCATTTCCTGGACAAGGCTTGTCTCTGCATCCCTGGTTGGACCACTGCTGTTCACAGGGTTCCCATTTCAAAAGACAAGAGTGCTTCCATTATTTTGTTACTGCATGCAGGAAAAATCACAGCAATCTGAAGTTCTTCCTATGATTGGTTCTAAGGTTTCAGGTTTACCTGCAAGTTCCCCTAAAGTTTGTTTCTCTGTAACCTGTGATATCCCTACGCCTGATATCAATGGTTTCAGATTTAACTGCAAGGTTCTCTGTCTGATATTCCTATGTCTGATATCTAAAGTTTCAGATTCAACTGCAGGTTTTCTTTGTCTATATGATATCCCTACGCCTGATGCCTAAAGATTCAGATGTAACTGCAGGTTCTCTCTGTCTATATGATATCCCTACACCTGATGTCTAAAGATTCAGATATAACTACAGGTTTCTCTGTCTATGTTTTTTCCTTTCTTTTATAAATCTCTGTGACTGATGCTAAAGTCTCAAAGGGTCAGCTCTCCTATCTTGTGTCTCTCTGTGTCTAATATTCCTGTTGTTCATTCTAATGCTTCTGTTTTAAAAACACATTTCCTCTTTACTGGTTTCTTGGGAAGTGTGGTTTAATTATGGCTCCCACTCAAACAGTCTTGAGCAGTAAATGTGAACACAGTACCACTGATTCTTCAGAACTTCTCAAAGCAAGGAAGAAGAAGAAAAAGAAGGGAGGCATTACTGTGGAAGTTGCAGAATGAATTAAGAATGAAAATTTAACCTCAGAGTCTGCATTTGATGAAAGAGATATGCTGCAGCTTAAGGCAACTCACAGACGTATCCCAAGAATAGTGGAAGAGAAGAAAGATGCTCCTACTCAGACGCTTCAAGCTGCACAGAAAGCGATTGATTGTCTGTATGGACGTTTAGATAAGGAGCAAGAAGCTAATTCTGCACTACAAAACTGTCTATCCTCAGCAATTGCTAAGTGTGTTCTACAGGAGAAAGAAAAAGAGCAGTTGGAGAGTGACCTGGATGGCATTTCAGCTGAGCTAGAGAAGGCATATATTGATGCTGCTGAGAATCGGCGCCTCGCTTCTAAAAGTAACGAATTCATGGAAATCTCTATGAAGGAAATTGACAGGCTTAATACAGAGCTTAAAGTCTCCCAGGAGGAGGTTTGCTACTTCAAAAAAGAGATGGAAGTCGTTCAGGAGGAGAGATACTACTTGAAAACAGAGATACGTTCTATGAGAGACGCCTCCGAAGAGTTAAATAGTAGGTTTGAAATTATAAACCAAATGAGTAAGAACTTCTCTGTCCAAGCCAGTGAAGGAGATAAAAGACTCCATGAATCAGAAGAGGAGAAGAGACTATTGATAGAAGAAAAGTCAAGGATGCAATTAGCGCTGGAAAAAGCAGAGGGTGACTGGGAAAAAGAAAAATATCAGTTGGAGAATGACAGGTTGATCTTGTCAAGTAAGCTGGAGAAGGCCTACGCTGATTCTGCCCAGTACCAGACTTTCATGACTCAAGTTGACGCAGCACTGGAAGCATCTCAGAAAGAGGTTCACAGGCTTACTACAGAGCTGGAAGCCTCTAAGGAGAAGAGTTGCCACTTCAACACAGAACTAGGTTCATTGAGAGAAATCTTCGAAGGGTTAAATATCAGTTTTGAAACTGTAACACAAGAGTGCAAGAATCTCTATGTCCAAGTCAGTGAAGGAGATAAGAAACTCCATAAATTAGGAGAGGAGAAGAAACAGTTGGCCCAGGAAAAGTAAGATGTTCAGACTGCACTGCAGAATGCAGAGAGAGTGCTGCAAGAAGAACGTGTCACCCTGGAGCGGCGCACACAAGCAGAAAATATGCTGCAGAGTCAGCTGCGAGAACTGCGTACACATCTGCAGGACACCATGGAGAAATGGGTGAATGCTGAAGAAAAGCAGCGAGTTCTGCAGGAAGAAAGTTTCCAGACTGCCTACAAAATAAAGATGCTGCAAGATTATTTGAGTACCCAGTGTGTCCCCAAAGAACAGCATGAGGAGCTGAAGGCCACACTGAGCATAACCAGAGCCTCGCTGGAGGAAGAGCTGAAAACTCGAATAGCTGGTTTTTCATTGGGTGATGCCACGAAACGGCAGTCGCAAAAAGAGACCACGGAAAGTGAATATGTCCGCTCTGCCGCATGTGAAGAGCCTGATGTATCTGTTCCCGATGCCCCTGCTATGACGTTAGACGGATCCCTGGTGAAGTTCCTTGCTATGCCTAATATTCTTGATGCTGATGCCAACGCTCTTGCGATGAGGATAAATGCACCTCTCACAGATTTCCCATCAGCACTTGACGTACACATTAAGTTGGCCTTCCATCAAGATTTCCCTAAAGAGCCTGGAGGGTTGTCCGGAGTTGTTGCTGATCACTATGTTCCTGCAAAACATGGAGTGTTGTCCGAAGGCCATCGTGAGTCGGCCTTCCATCAGGGACACCTTGCTAAACCTGGAGGGTTGTCAGGAGGATCTACTGGCTCCTCTGCTCCTGCTGTGAAGACAAGCGCACGTTCTTCCGTTTATCTACGAATATCTGATGCGTCCTCTGCTGAGCCTGTGACCTACTCTGCAAAGTCAAGCTTACTGCTCACAGATTCTCTGGCGTTTGGGTTGATGCATCCTGACATTCAACTGTTCCGAGAGAGAATTGAATTCCTCTGTCGGCTTTCTGATGGACTTTTTCAGTCTGTACCTGTGGAGTACTCTCTGCCCGCTGACAAACCACCAGAGGTGGGTCACCTTGAGTCCACTTTTCATCAAGGCCTCCGGGAAGAGCCTGGAGGATCGTCCGGAGAACGCTCTTGAGAGGGAGGAGTAATGTCAGGATCACCTAGACCTCCTGCCTAGCCATAGCTTCCTTGTCCACTGGGTGTGCTGGTGCCTTCTGTTGGCTCTGGGTTCCTCTGTCTGTCTGTCTGTCTGTCTGTCTTCTTGTTGCTCCTGTCTCTGTCCTTTATAGCTTGCTTCCTTTCTGTTGTTTTTGCCTTTGCTTGAAGTCAGACTCCTTCAGTATTGCTCATGTCTTTGATTCCTGATCCGTTCCAGTAGCTGTACCTGTATTTGAGTCTGTTCACAGTAAAAGCTCTTGCTAGTAATCTGGCTTGTCCCTGTTTGTTCCTGCTCCCCGGTCTCAGTCCCTGCTCCCTGTTCTCAGTCCCTGTCCTGCCCCGCCTGTCCTGTTCCAGTCTCCTCGTTGCCGACCTCTGCTTGTTACCTGACTTCGCTACCTGCCGCCTGCCTCGGACCCCTGCTTGTTACCTGACTTCGCTACCTGCCGCCTGCCTCAGACCCCTGCTTGTTACCCAACTTTGCTACCTGCCGCCTGCCTCGGACCCCTGCTTGTGACCCCTACTACGCTCGTGCTGTTCCGGCCACTGAGATCCTACCCGCCACAGGAGTCTCACGTGACATACACACAGCAAAGGCTTCAATGAGGTTTTAGAGATGGTTTTTACCTAGCATTGTCACTTGCAGCATATACTATATAATACACACATCAAAGGCTTCAATGAGGTTTTAGAGATGGTTTTTACCTGAGGAGAGAAGAACGATAAGATCCATTAGGGTAAGAATTCCTTCCTTCCTTTTAAACTTGAGTTGTTCAGTAGTCTTGCCACTTATAATGGGCCACTTTGAATATGGGCTGCAGGCAGCATAAGGCTGTTCTATCTGGGGTTATATAGGCCTAAAAAGTCACCTGACAGTGTGGTTCTGTCTGCTTAATGTAAAAATGTCACTAGTATATTTTAGCCCAAATTGGTAGGAGCACGGTTATTTTGTTTTCCACATATGTAAGGCCAATCCTTTTACCAGCAGCATACTTCATAAAGGGAGGAGTGCAGGTAATATGTTCAGTCTTCCACATGTGCAGGTTAGAGATAAAGCTGGCTACATATGTATACTGTACATGAGATTGTGACCTGTTCCACTTAGGTAACAAAAGTGGGCCAGTTGTCTCAATATTTGTAATTTAATCTTTTGTGGGTAAGAAAAGTTTAATTTCTTTATATTTCCACATATCCAACTCGGGCCACCTACAGTGTACTTCTCTCTAAAGTGCACATAAGGTTTCAGATCATCAATGAATAATAGGTCATGAAATCTCTCAATGCCTGCTTGCTTCCATTTCCGGAAGGCCCTGGCAATCTCTCCTGGAGTAAAAATTGGATTCTGAGATATTGTTGTTGGGAAGGTTGTAATGTTAGTTACCTTTGCTATTCTATCCCATGCGGAAAGAACACTTCCATGTAGCCAACAAATCATATCTAGATCTTTACAATTCACCTTTTCCATTTACATGCATGATTGGTTCCCATGATTAATATACCAGTCAAATATCGCTCTAATGCGTGATGCTAGATAGTAATTACACAAATGCGGTAGTCCCAATCCACCCTACTGTTTACTGTATGTCTAACCAATATGGCTATTTATGTTCATTTCTGTTTTGCCAGATAAATGTGTTTAGAGATGTCTGAAGGGATTTTATGTAGGCCTCAAATATCTCTATTGAAATTCTTTGCATGATGTACAATATTCTGGATATTGTCTATTGTGTTGTATCCACTGTGAAATTCTGCTTGTTCTCTAGGCTGGGCAAGGGCCAATGGTCTAGGACATTTGGCCGTGACCAAAGCGCCGGCAGCGGTCTTCCGCCACTACAACTCGCCCCAGGGCGGGTCACCTCTTGACATTTTGCTGCGCTCCGACCATCCTGCGTGCCACCCTCAGTGTCCTATGTGTTCACCGCTCCGAGACGCCATCATTAAATGTCCATCGTGGGACATTTAAAGATGTTACGTCAGAGTGGCAGCCGCAGTGAAAAGCGGTGAGTTGTAGTGGTGGCAGAGCACCGGCGGTGCTTTGGTCGCGGCCAAATGTTCCATTCCGATGGCCAGGGTCTGTTGCAGTCAAGTGTGTGTGTGTGTGTGTGTTGTGAGGGTCTTGCTGCTTTAAGCCTAAAGTATGTCATTTCCAGGAAATGAAAGATCTCTACTCTATACTTACTTTAGACAAGTATGTCATTGTCAGTTTTGTCTAGTTGAATATGTGTGTATTGTCTCTATGATAGAAACCGGATTATATCAGCAAATGAAATATTCATTTAAGCCTATCTTTCCTGGAAAATATGGTCAAATAGATAAGTGGACCGGCTTTACTGTTAAAATGAATAAAAGCAATTCAGACTGGTGTTAAAAAAATAATAATATATACAGTGTGTGTGTATATATATATATATATATATATATATATATATATATATATATATATATATATATATATACAGGCATACCCCGCTTTAAGTACACTCGCGAGTAAGTACATATCGCCCAATAGGCAAACGGCAGCTCATGAATGCGCCTGTCAGCACGTCCTGAACAGCAATACCGGCTCCCTACCTGCACCGAAGCTGTGCGCAAGCGGGGAGACTATAGAGCCTGTTACAAATGCGTTATTTACATCAGTTATGCACGTATATAACGATTGCAGTACAGTACATGCATCGATAAGTGGGAAAAGGTAGTGCTTCACTTTAAGTACATTTTCGCTTTACATACATGCTCCGGTCCCATTGCGTACGTTAATGCGGGGTATGCCTGTATATATATATATATATATAATACTGAGTTAAGTTATGGTGAGTAAAAAAAGTGACAAAAACCCTCCACAGGAAAGCAAATATGCAAATACAATATGCAAATATTGTAAATGCAAATATGCAAAAAGTGACACTGTGCTCATTTGCATGTCATTTCCCAGAATCCCTTGCTGCAGTGGAAGTGCTGTATGCTGGGTGATAATGGGGAAAGGCGGGGTTGCAGACCTGCCTAAGACATGCAGATGAGCATACAGTTGTATATATATATATATATATATATATATATATATATATATAGTGTTGTATGCTGGGTGATGATGGGGAAAGGCGGGGTTGCAGACCTGCCTAAGACATGCAGATGAGCATACAGTTGTATTTGCATATATATATATATATATATATATATATATATATATATATATATATATATATATATATATTGTGTGTGTGTGTGTGTGTGTGTGTGTGTGTGTGTGTGTGTGTGTGTGTGTGTGTGTGTGTGTTTCAAATAAAAATATAATTTATGGTCATCTACTTTATAGCAGATGCCCTTTTAAAATGTTGTCTTGTGGTGAAATCGCAGAGCATCAGACATTATTCTAGGCATAACATAACATCCTTTGTTACTAGGTCTTGTTTGGCATACTATAATATGCTTTAAATAGCATATACCTCACTCCAATTGCCTATCTGAATGTAAACTGTAGCTATTTTAAAGCCTACACAATTCCAAATAGGACTTCATTTAAAGAACATCTGTATAATGCAAAAAAAAAGTTTGGTTAAAGGCAACATTAATAAATAATTTTGTGTTTGTACCATTCCTAGAAAGTGTTGTTCTTTTTTTTTTTTAAACTTCAAAAATTTTTATTGGAAAATACAGATACAACCAATGTACCACAGCCCATTATTACATTTCCATATTTGTCAAACATATAAAGAAACGTCTAGAAGACGAACAGACTTAACGGTTTACAGACATGACCAGACGAACATGACAAGGGGACAGGGTGAGAGGGTAGGGGTGGGGGAGGGGAGGTGATGGGGGAGATAGTGGGTAGCCGGGCTCCGGAGTAGGGATGCAGATACCGTAACTCCTTTTCAGTATTGTCGGCCCTTGCTGAGAGATTGAGTCGGGACAGGTCCTTCCGAGGATTCCTCCTGATCCTTGTTTTTTCCCAATTCTATGGCATCCGAAGGGTCTGCTAGCTGTGCGTCTCTAAGTCGTGTTGTCTTGTCTGCCCATAAAGGAGAACGCACCTAGTTTAATTAATGCAGAATTGAGGCGGCATCCACTCCTGGGATGTCTACCTGGGTCAACCATGGATCCCAGACTTTTAGAAAATTTGTGCCGGTGTCATTAACTAAACTCGTTAATTGTTCCATCCGGCAGACATACCAAATTCTATTTTTGATCTTAGGGATAATTGGTACCTCCTGCTGTTTCCATAATGCTGCGATCTCACACCTCGTGGCAGTGGCAAAATGCACGATCAATTTATGCGACGCATTTGACAGACCCTCGATCCGTCTGCCCAGCAGGAACAGCCACGGGTCGAGGGGGATCTCCAAATCGAGAATCCGCTGAATCCAATCTCTGATTTGTTCCCAAATAGGGGCCACCTTCGTGCAAGACCACAGCATATGTCGGAGATCTGCTGCCTCCCCACACTGTTTAGGGCAGAGAGGAGAGTAGCCCTTTACAAATTTCGCTAAGCGCGTCGGAGTGTAGTACCACCTCATTAGGACTTTATATGTGTTCTCCTTTAATGTGGTGCAGATTGAGCTTTTTGCCGCCGCCTGAATAATTCTGTCCCAGTCATCGTCCTCTAAAGTCTCTCCTAGGTCAAATTCCCACTGTCTCATGTAACTCAGTCTATTGTCATTGGGCGACTTCTGGCAGATCACTTCCCTGTACATTCTAGACGTGAGTCCCCTCGTGTCCGTATCTCTAGAACACAGCTGCTCAAAATTTGTTCGTGCCGGTCTTACTGGCGTTTTGTTGTAGAAATCTCTGAGCTGGAGGTACCTAAAAAATTCGCTGTTTGGGATATTCTTAGAGGATTTAATTTGCTCAAATGATTGTATGGTCTTTTTGCCCTCCAGATCTTTTAGGCGGGAGAATCCCTTCTGAGTCCAGATTAAGAAATTTTTGCTATTCACGCCCGGAGCGAAATCGGGGTTGCCCAATATTGGCGTCATTACTGACGCTTTGGTTGTCAGGTTACATTTAAGCTTCGTGGCCTCCCAGCCTTTTAACGAATTGACCATGGTCTGTAGCGGGATGTGCATCTTGCGTACCCCTTCTTTGGGTAGCCAGATTAAATTTCGGATTTCAATTGGTGCACAACATATCTTTTCCAACTCAACCCATCTCCGTAGGCTTGGGTCTGTGTGCCATTGGAAAATCTGCCCTAAATGGGCTGCTTTGTAGTAGGCCTGCAAGCAAGGCACCGCTAACCCTCCACGAAGCGTGGGACGTTTTAAAATCCCTTTAGTAATTCGTGGGTTTTTCCCATTTCAAATAAATTTCATAATTTTTGACTGGAGGGAGAGGATGTCCGCCTGTACCAATGGGATAGGGAGACTCTGGAAGAGATATAGCATCTTCGGGAGGAGATTCATTTTCACGCTATGTATCCTCCCAATCCAAGAGATGTTCCCCTTCATCCAGGTTCGGAGATCCTCTCCCAGTGTCTTTATGATCTTGGGGAAATTTGCTTTATACAAAGTTTTATAATCCCGTGTGAGATACACCCCTAAATATTTGATCGCAGAGGGTTGCCATTTAAACTGAAAATTGAGGTCAATCAGTTTTTCGACTTCTTTTGGTAAATTAATATTGAGGGCTTCCGATTTAGACTGATTGATCTTGAATCCCGAGATTTGGTTAAATTTGCCCAATATGTCGAATATATTTGGGAGAGATGTGAGAGGTTTGGTTATTGTGAGAATGACATCGTCCGCATAAAGCGCGGCTTTGTGCATTTGGTCTCCCACTGGGATACCAGAGATATCCGGGTTAAGTCTAATGTGTGCCGCCAGAGGCTCTATACATAAGGCGAACAGTAACGGCGACAGCGGACATCCTTGACGTGTTCCGCTTTTGATTTCAAACTGTTCTGAGGGGAAGCCTTGATATCTCACTCTTGCTGTTGGATTTTTATACAACGCCAGGATGGCCTGCAGGAGGCGTCCCTCAAAGCCAAATGCTTTCAATGTTTCCGAAAGGTAGGGCCAGTCTATTCTATCGAAGGCTTTCTCAGCGTCCAGACTTAACACCATGGATTGTATTTTTTCTTTTTGAGCCAGATCAATCAAGTCTATAATTCTCCTGGTGTTATCTGCCGCTTGTCTACCTCCGATAAACCCTACTTGATCCGTGTGTATCAACCCGGGAAGGACGCTACCCACCCTGTTGGCTATAAGTTTCGAGTATATTTTAAGGTCCGAGTTAATCAGTGAAATGGGCCGGTAGCTCTTGCAGTCTGCCGGGTCCTTACCGGGTTTATGGATCACCGATATTGAGACTTGGAGCATTTGTGCTGGGAATGAGGCCCCTGCTAAGATTTCATTGAATAGCTTTAACATATGGGGGGCTAGTTTTTTTAAAATATTTCTTGTAGTATAAATTCGAAAAGCCATCTGGCCCTGGGGCTTTAGCCGGTTTTAGTGCTTTGATAACCCCAGAGAGTTCCTCCATCGTGAAGTCCGACTGGAGTGCCTCCCTTTCACATCTCTTCAAAATGGGTAAATGTGCCTCTTTTAAGAAGGTCCGTAGATCCTCCTTTGTTTTTGGATTATGGGGTACCTTATCTCCGTTGTATAATATTTCATAATATTTTTTAAATTCTCCTGCTATGTTCGCAGGGATGGAGGTAAGGTCCCCATTTTGCTTTCGAATTGCGTGAATGTGATATTTTGGAAGCTTGTTTTTTAGCTTGTTGGCAAGTAGTGTGTCAGGCTTGTTAGCTTTTTCGTAAAATTTCCGTTTAGACCAGGTCAATTCCTTCTCAGCCTGGGCGGAGAGGAGGAGGTTAAGACTAGTTTTGGTAGCTAGAATTTGGGTCAACGTGTGGGCATTCTTATTTTTTTTGTGGAGAGAGGAAAGTTCCGCCAGCTGTTCCTCTAACTTCAAAACTTTCCCCTCCCGTTCTCTTTTTCGTTTTGCAGCCAGATTCATAATAATCCCCCTGAGGGTAGCCTTATGGGCCTCCCACAGTGTGGAGTGTGTTGTCACACTCCCCTCATTCTCCTCAAAATATTGTGTGATTTTTTCCCCAATTTCCCTCTGTAGGGCTGGGATTTTCAGTAGGATTTCGTTTAATTTCCAGTTCGCTCTAGGTCTGTCTAGTGGGATTACTGTGCACCGCAGCTCTATAGATGCATGGTCTGACCATGAAATATCATGGATCTCTGTGTGAGAGACCCCGGGGACCATTCTGTTGGATACAAGGAAGTAATCTATCCTGCTATATGAGTCATGTGGGTGGGAGTAGAAGGTGTATTCTCTCAATCTCTGATGTTGTTCCCTCCAGATGTCGAGTAGTTGGCAGTCACGTAGTCCTTTTTTAATTGTTAGAATGTCGGGTCTGTGTGTAATGTTAGTGGATGAGCATCTGTCAAGGTCCTCCCGTAGTGCCCTATTTAGGTCTCCACCAACAATGATGTTACCTCTGGCCACTTTGTTGAGCTTCTCGAAGAAGGTAGAGAAAAAACCTGGGGCTGTCTCATTAGGGGCATATATTGTTGCTAAAGTAATTGGGAACCCTTGGATTGTACCTCTGACTATGAGAAATCTACCTTCGTTATCTTTGAAAGTTTTATCGGGTACGAATGAAATTCCTCTGTGGATTAGAATGGCCACCCCTTTTTTTTTTACTCTCGCGGATGACAAAAAGTATGTCGGGTAGTCCCTATCTAGAAATTTGGGAAAGTTGGCTTGAGAGAAGTGCGTTTCTTGTAGAAATAGAGTTTTTGCCCCTTTACGCTTATAATCTCGGAAGGCTATTCTGCGCTTAGCTGGGCTGTTCAGTCCCTTAGTGTTGTGTGATAGTAACCTAAGTTCCTTACTCATTTAGGAATATGAGATGACTTTGCTGCCGCTGTCTGGCTTCGAGTGACGCCTCCGGGCCAGCATCTCGACCTCCTCTTTTCCTCGAACTGCAATACCTCACTTCACCATCTGTAGGGATACACAAGGGGGGGCGCACAAGAGGGGACACCTGGGGGGACACAACAAACACTAAACAAGACAGATAACAGAAGAATTCTCGTCGTGTCGGCGACGTCGCCTCCTCGACGAGATCACTGCCTGTGGAAAACTGGACTCCTCTCCGACCGTCCGGAGGAGACGTGGGATGAAGATCACCCATCCCTCTCTACCAGGCCCACAGGACTTCACCAGGGCTCAGGAGATCTACCTCCCTCAAACCTGGTGCGAGGCCCATGCGAAGACTTGGAGCAGGACTCTCACACCCTCTCCTGCCTCGCTTTTCCTGAACTTGAATTAATAAACCTAACGACTAATATGCAAAACCTGAGACTGTCCCGGCTTTTTTTCCCCTCTTTGTAGAGTATCAATACGCCCTTGTGTCCCCTTGCTCCTTACCGCCCTTCTCCTTTTCCGCTCAGTCTGTCATCTGTAACCTACTAACCCGTTTCTTCCTCTTTTACCTATTAACCTACCGTTTCCTACTTCACATCCTCCTTCCCTCTACTTCCAGTCACCACTCCCACTATCTAGTTTACACCATTCTAAGGCTTTATGGTTCTCTCCCTTCTCCTGCTTTATTCTTCTTTCATTCTAGCTCTCTATTTGCTCTCTTCCTTATTCTCTCCTCTATCCCTTCCCTTCTACTTGCTGTCTCCCCTTCACTTTTTAGACTCCTGTCTACATCCTTACTCTACCTTATAAATTTGTCTCCTTCTATATCTCCACTTCTACCTGTTCCCTCTCAACTACTTGCTTTTTATCCTTTTTTCCTACCTCTCTTGCTAACACTGCCTTTCCCCTGACTCTTTTAGTGCTTCTGCCGTGCCTTCGCTAAGCTGCATTTCCCCCCGTATCCTATCTGTGCCTTTTAAAGTTCCGGATTCAAAAAACCCGCGTCTGGCTGTTTGGGTGGCTATTTTGCGCCTGCGCCTGTCGACCGGCGCCCTCTGGAAGCCTTGATGGGGCTATCGCTGTCTTTAATTGTTCCGGCGACGTCATCCGGCCGCGCCGGTGGGATTTAGCCTCCTGCCACCTCCAAGATGGCGTCGCTCCTTCCGGGGCTCAGCTGTGACGCGTATCCGGGGGCGGCCATTTTGGAAGACGTCTCTCACCAGGTCGGAGGTGCGTGCGCTTGGTCCGGCTTCCCGCTCACCGCTCCCTTCCTGCTTCTGCGGCTCACCGTGGATTCCCGCCTTCTACTGCTGCCTCGCCATCTTGTTTCAGGGGACGCCATCATCTGGAAGGTAGGCCTCAGATTTTCTCCACAGGGACTCCGTTTTATTACAGGTTGTTTAATCCCCGGATCCTTGAAGCGGGGATGACGGGGTTCTTCCCTCTTTCATTCATTCGGGGGCGAGTCTCTTTATTTGGTGACTACTTCCCCGCGGCCGGGGACCAGACCTCAGGTAACTTTAGTAACGAAACTTTTTAACCCTTGAACATTGAACTCTTTTATTTTTAGTGGTCCACTGAGCTCTTTAGGTTGGTGTTGCGCCCCTTTGCTCCCTGGGGGATCTCGCCCGCTGTTCCCAGATAGGTTCTGGTAGGGCGATATTTGGGTTTTCCGCTGCCGGGGCTTCACCTAGGCCCAGCTTATGGAGGAACTCCGGCCCTTCTTCCAGTCCCCGAATGGTGGTAGTTTTGCCGCCTCGTGTTACCTGCAGGCCAAAGGGGAAGGTCCAACGGTACCTTACCCCTTTATCTCTCAGGGTCTTGGTGATGGGTAGCAGGGCCCTTCGGCGAGCTAGAGTCTCTGGGGATAAATCCTGATAAATGGACATACGTACACCCTCATACTCCACTATTGGCAGGGGTCTTGTTTTGTGGAGTACCGCTTCTTTTGAGCGGTAGTAGTGCATTCTGAGCACAATGTCCCGTGGTTGCTCATGCATTAGAGGCTTGGATCGCAGGGCTCTATGGCACCTGTCCAGGATTAAGAATTCTTTTGGGGTGTCAGGGAGCAGAGATTCCAACCATTTCAGGGCAAAATCTTCACTGTCTAGGACTGTTTCGGGGACCCCCCTGATTCGGAGGTTATTCCGCCTGTCCCTATTTTCTGCGTCCTCTTGGCGGTCCCTCAGCTCATTTAATTGTTCTTGAAGGCTGTTATATTTGCGATCCTGCCTTTTTATGGCTTTAATTGATTGATCCACTTTATTTTCGAGGACACTCGTCCTTTCCCCAAGCCCAGTAACCTCTTTCTTTATGTCCTTCAGCTCTGCTTGCAGCAACGTTTTTAGGTTATCATAGAGTTTATCCAGGTCACTCTGTCTTAACGGGCGCAATACCGGGTTGTCTCTCTCCTCACCCTCCCCGTCCGGCTCCGTCTCTGAGCCCGCGTTCGAATGTGGCGCCATTTCTCCCCCTGCAGCGCGCGATCCGGCTCGGTCGAAATATTCCGGTAGCCCCTTTTTCTTGGGTATTTTAGGTGTTTTCCTTGACATTGCGGGATAGTGCGGGGCTTTATTAGTAAAATGCTCCGTTGTAGGAATGGTTTTGTCAGGTTTTTGCAGTCAATGTATTTTAGCGAGGCACGGAGCACTTATCTCACGCAGCCATGCTCCTTGCCGTCGCGCATGCGCCTCCAGTGTTGTTCTTTTTAACAATTCTTCATATCTATAAACATGACAGGAACTCCTCCCACTGGAGGCAGGAAACGGCGCACAGCCGTAGAGAAATGGAGGACGGCTTCAGATGGTGACTAAAAAGACTTTATTGTAACAGAGTATACAGCTGACGGATCCTCTGACGCGTTTCAGCCCTCCGGCCTTTGTCAAAGAGTGATCCATCAGTAAAACCGGAAGCTCTGATATACACAGTCCAAACTAAAACACCTGTGTATGTTGCTCATCAGCTGATGGGCAACAGGTGAGAAGAGTGACGTGTATAGCAGAGTTAAACATATGAATGTATACAAGATAAAATGTAGACCAGCTGCATAAGTTCTGTAAAACACGTATATATCAGAACAAGCAACAACCCTGAAAGATGTTTAAATGAGGGTATAAATAACTGGTCAACAAAAATTAATAAAAACAACAACTATATCAGTAAATACACTTATGTTACACAAAAATATATTTATATGGATTCAAAAATAAACAATATACCCAGACATATATTGAGTAACAATGTTAACAGAAACTGGTGAAAATATAAGTGCAATATAGCGCTCGTGCAAAGAATATAAAAAAAATATAAAAAACAATATATAAAAAAAACCTGTGATACAAAGTCCAAAAGGTAGTCCTGGAGCTGCCCAAAAAGGTTGTTATGGTATCTCCCAACCAGATATAGAAATGTGGAAGGAGAACCTCCTATGGCGCCGAGGCAAGGATAGGGGTATAGTTGTGGCTAAAGTTCTTCTCTTAGGCTAATACCTCAAGAAAGGAAGACAAGATGTACAGAAAACACTGCAATAGTGCATTACCCGGGGACAAAATTGTAAAGAGAGCAATTTAATATAAAACAATTAATTATAAAACAAATAAGCCAAACATTATATAATGCAATATGAAAAATAAAAAACTTTCATGTGCTTGGAAGATGAAACTTGCTCCACCTTGATAAAAATTGAAATCCTACTCACCAGAGGTATGTATCCCTGACGAAGAAACCCACTATTAGGAGTTTCGAAACGCGTTGGAGGTTTTTTGGCATCACAGGGACACCGTAGCAGTGAGATCCAGGTGGTGACGTCAGCAGAGGAGCCGATCTACCAGACTCTGGCAGCAAGCAGACTCCGAGTATAGAAGGCGATCCTCCTCCAGTGACTGGCTTATTTCACCCCACAGCGAGCGGTATTCCTGGCGAAAAGACCCTAAAACAAATGTGCATGTCCTAGTCACCTCTGGTGAAGTGAGTGAAGTGTTTTGACACTGGATGTAAAATGTCCTGTTTATTGATGAGTCTAATGTGTTCCGAAATCCTGACATGTAGAGATCGTATGGTCCTACCTACATACTTGAGATTGCATCCACAAATAATAACATAAACCACATAACTGGTATGACAGTTAATAAAGGTCCTAATTCTGTATCTAGCAACAGGATATGATGTATGAACTCTTTTGGTGGGCAGGGCATATTGGCAATATCTGCAGAACCCACATTTGTGGAAACCTTTAGGTATATTACTCACATGTGATTGATACCCTGACTGGAAAAGACTTCTCGAGTTAGAAGAAGCTAAAGTATTTGCCTTTTTAAATGCAAACCTGGGTCCATGTTGAGTAATTGTTTTCAAATCAGAGTCTAACTCAAGTATACTCCAATGTTTAGAAACAATATGTCGGATCTGTGATGGCTGTTTACTATATTTGGTGATAAATAAAGGACTATCACAGAACCGACTCTTCTTTTGTTTGTTGTATTTGACTAGACTAGTTCGATCAAGAGAATCTGCATTTACAAAGGCTTGATGCACATCTAGTTTGGAGTATCCTCTTGCTAGGAATTTTGAACTTAATGTCTGCGAATGCTGAAGGAAATCTTTTTGGTTAGAGCATAACCTTTTATACCTTAAAAATTGGCCCTTGGGGATCCCACGGACTAGGGATCTTGGGTGACTACTCTTTGCATGTAAATAAGAGTTCCTGGAATGGGGTTTGGTAAAAATGTCCGTTTGAATAGTAGTGTTAGGGCCACCACGGAGTGTCACATCCAAATAATTAATCTTAAATACATCAGTTTGGTATGTGAAATTCAGATTAATATTATTTGTGTTAAGAATGTGAATAAAAGTGTGCAAACTATGTAAATCACCGTCCCAAATAAAAATCAAATCATCGATGTATCTTTTATAAAAAATAATATTAGAAAGAAACTTGTTAGTGCTACCAAAAATGTGAACAGATTCCCACAAGCCCATAAAGAGATTGGCATACGAGGGTGCAAAAGAAGTCCCCATAGCCGTGCCTTGTTTTTGAAGATAGAACTGTGAATCAAAAAGAAAATAATTATGTGTTAAATAAAAACAAAATAGAATCATTAATAAAAGTGATTTGTACTATAGAAAGTGAAGATAATTGAAGATAGTGATAAATGGCTTGTAGGCCGTGCTTGTGCTCTATGATCGTATAAAGTGATGTGACATCCATGGTGACCCATCTATATCCATGTTTCCATGTAATATTTTGTAAAGCAATCAATAAAGCTGTGGTATCCTGTATGAATAATGGCAACATGCGCACAATGGGCTGAAGAAAGTTATCAACATTTCGGGAAACACCATCTCTCAAAGATCCAATGCTGGAGACAATAGGTCGCCCCGGAGGGCTCTCCAGTGACTTATGGATCTTTGGGAGATGGTGGAACACCGGTATGACAGGAAACTCACATATGAGAAACTGTCTCTCTTTAGTAGTTAGAACATGTAGTACATCACCCAGTTCCAACAATATCCGTAGCTCACCAAGGAACATTTTGGTGGGATCTGTTTTCAATTTGGTATAAAAATGAGTATCGCTTAGTAATCTTAAGGCCTCCTCTCTATACTTTACTGATTACTGCACTACGATAGCCCCCCCCCTATCTGCATTTTTAATTATAATAGATCTATCATTCTTCAGTAGTTCCAAATCTATCCTCTCTTGTCGAGTGAGATTGTCAGGTGTAGGGAATGAACCTGAGAAAGAAAACCCTTTGGCCAATAGTCTGAGGTCTCTGTCAACTAATCTTTCAAAGGTTAAGACACATGGTCCCTTTGAACCATAAGGAATAAAAGATGAACGTTTCTTAAGACCGGAGTCTATATGGCCAAAGAAAGGAGGGTCAATGGGAGTATCAGTACAAGCTTCATCAAATAATTTTTGCATATCAAGATTAAACACATTTTCTTTAAAAGAACAAATATTTCTATTTGGTGAATCATTATCAGAATTACAGATATCAGTATCAAAGTCCTGAACAACATGATCTTTATTGGAATATAACTTCTTCAATGTCAATTTCCTCGTATATTTTTGGAGATCGATAATAGTTGAAAATAAGTCAAAATCTTCCTGAGGAGCGAAGTTAAGTCCTTTATTCAAATGTAAGATCTGTTGTGGTGTAAGGACAGTATCAGAGATATTGATAATGTTGCTCAATGTAGGGTCTAGAAGTATTTTTTCCTCTTGTTGTCTGAGCCATAGAGTTTTTCGGCTCTATTTGCCCCTTCTGCACCCTTTCCGTTTTTTGTCGGGATGTAATCTGTATTTGAAGGGATAGGTCTCGACCGATCATCTCTAGAGCTCGTCATATAGGTTTTATTGAAGTAGCCTCCATCTGAATCTCTGTTATCATTTTGACCATGTCTTGAGAAAGACACTGATGGTCTATCACCAGCATCTGATGAATCTGTATCAAAACTAGATCTACGATCAGAATGGGGCGATTTCAAAATAGACCTTGTAACTGATTTATGAGCAGCATTATCATCCTCTGAAAACCCTTTGTGAGGTGTAGAATGAGAAGGGGGTCTAGACCTAACAAACTCCCTAGTGGAAATAGGCCTTTCCCAAAAGTAAACCTGGTTTCTCTCGTAATCGGTTTTATCCCTAAAAAACGTGTCCTGTTTTTTTAGTTACAACCCCTTTCTCCATCTTCTCAATATTTTGTAAAAGAATCTTGTCATTATGTGAAAAACGTTCCATATCATTGAATTTATAAAGTTCTTTTTTCATATTATCAATGTCAGTGGTTAATGATTTTTTCTCATTAATCTTAAACCGTACTATCAACTCCATGAGTTGAACAGAGCACTCGTCTAATATTTTCCTCCAATGTAATTCAAAATCTTTATTTGGAAAACCAAAAGACGGCATTTTTTTCATGAGTAAACCCCTAGGAATGCGTTTGACTCTTAAATAGTTCTCCAAGGTAGTAATGTCCCAGAATATTCGTATGTCATTAGTTAGGAGTTTTTCTAATTTCACAAAGTGATCTATAAGGTCAGTGGGGTTATCACATGTGATGTTATCTGACACTTCATCAAATATGTGTTGTGCTCTTTTTGTTCTCTCAGAGTTGTTCCCACATTTCTGGACATAGGTGGTAATATGTTCAACCGGTAATTCATGTTCCTCATCCATTAGGAAAAATTAAGTGAAAAATATTATATTTGTATATAGAAAAAATGACATAAAAGAATGGGTATCATATAAAATGATCAACAATAGTAATAAAAAGTCACCATCAGCCTCCTCACGGAACAAGGATATCTCCAGATAACATATACTATTGTGTATTAATCCTAAAAATAAATCCTTAGATCCGTAAAACTTCGAGCACCTGTATAATCAGACACTGTGAAACACGGGTGAACAAGGGTTAACCCACCAGGTGCTCCAGAAGTAAATAGTCACTGCGTGTAGATAATTCATAGAATATAAAGTAGGTCACGGCAAAACTTCCAAATGAATGATGTAAAGTCTCTCCCAGCAACTGGCTCTGCTATGAGCACAAATAGTATTGAGTTAGAGGGACTCACGGTTTTGAAGTTTGTGATGCCGAGCCTCATTGATTCTTCTGTGCATCAAGCCTTTGTAAAGGCAGAGTCTCTTGATTGAACTAGTCTAGTCAAATACAACAAACAAAAGAAGAGTCGGTTCTGTGATAGTCCTTTATTTATCACCAAATATAGTAAACAGGCATCACAGAAACGACATATTGTTTCTAAACATTGGAGTATACTTGAGTTAGACTCTGATTTGAAAACAATTACTCAACATGGACCCAGGTTTGCATTTAAAAAGGCAAATACTTTAGCTTCTTCTATCTCGAGAAGTCTTTTCCAGTCAGGGTATCAATCACATATAAGTAACATACCTAAAGGTTTCCACAAATGTGGGTTCTGCAGATATTGCCAATATGCCCTGCCCACCAAAAGAGTTCATACGTCATATCCTGTTGCTAGATACAGAATTAGGACCTTTATTAACTGTCATACCAGTTATGTGGTTTATGTTATTATTTGTGGATGCAATCTCAAGTATGTGGGTAGGACCATACGATCTCTACATGTCAGGATTTCTGAACACATTAGACTCATCAATAAACAGTTTGTGGTATATGGGAGAGTGAACCCCGCAGTGTCCGGTGCTCTGAAAACCCACTGGTTAAACCAGGGGTATATGGAAAAATTAGAACAGTCTCTGACACATACGATGAGGAATGGGCAACTAAACAGGCTTAAAAATCCTTATTTGATTGAAACGGATGAAAGGCATATACCGCGGGATCACAGACTTATACCTAGGTGGGGGGCTAGTGCACAGGAGATAGTTAGAGACAAGATGAGAGGCAACCATAAGCTACCCCTCATGTGTACTCATGCGGCTATCGCCTGCTGCCCTTACCCGACCCGGTGTCTTCACTGCCTGTGCCTGGCCGGTCTCAGCTGCTCGAGCGCCTCGCCGGTGTGTGGCGTCATCCCCGAGGGCCGACAGCAATGCTGTGGATGATGATAGCGTGCGTTGCGTTGCAGCGCTCCTGGATGTCCCAATGAAGGGCGCGGGGGCGGGTCCAGACGCACTCATCGGAAGGTGATGGTAGAAGCCAACTCCCTGCTCTGGATAGTTGCCTGCGTGCTCCACGCAAATGAATAGAATAAAGATGTGGTTTGTAGGTGGTCACTGCAATAGGAACTCAGCCAAAGGAATAAATAAAATCAGCTTTATTAATCTTGAGTGCTGCACATCACAGTTGAAAGCTAGAATTGCAGCCGCGACAACGCTGCACTTCGCCGCCGGGGGGAGTTTTCTGTTTCAAAACTCCCACAGAACACAGCGAAAGAGTGGCGAACGTGCGCTCGTCACATCGCGTTCTGTTTGAGCGAGGCCTAACATTGGTTTGTGAACTGCAGTGGACTTTCAGGACTCTGCTCCATTACCTACGATCTGGAGGTCTGGATACTTGGTGTGGATTCCCTGCAGATGAGTAACAACCACCAGAGAGATTCTCTCTAAATGCGCATGTTATAGCTCCGTTTGTGAGTGTGTTATCTCTTAATTTTTTATCCTTGTTAATAAATATCTATACAGACTTACACTATGGGGCACGTGTGTGTGAGTGTGTGTGTGCATGTGTGTGTGTGTGTGTATATATATATATATATACAGTGTTCGACAAATCACCCAAAAATCTACTCGCCCAACCAAAAAATCTACTCGCCAACTAGTCCCGCCCCCAACCCTAGTCCCGCCCCCAACCCCGCTTTAAAAAAATATATATAAATAAAATATATTTAATAAATTCCTAGTCAGAACAACATTCGTTTTTGACATAAATGTATTTATTGTATTACATTATACTACAATTAGTCCTTGTTACGTGTGTGTGTGTGTGTGTGTGTGTGTGTGTGTGTGTGTGTGTGTGTGTGTGTGTGTGTGTGTGTGTGTGTGTGTGTGTGTGTGTGTGTGTGTGTGTGTGTGTGTGTGTGTGTGTGTGTAAATGTCGGATCTAGAAATAAAAGCCTGGTGTGAATGACTAGTTTCCTGAACCCTTTAACCAGTGTCTGGACGTCCCCGCTTCACAATATCTAAAGCAGCAATCCCGCCTGGGATCTTACCTGATCCGCAGTCCCTCAATGTCCAGGTACCCTCATTCCCGCAATGTTATACATTGGAGGGGATGTGTTCCCTACCTCTCTTCTGGGCTAGGGGGGGTTCCGATGTCTTCCGTGTGAAGCTTGAGTCAGATCTGGAAGAAAGCAGTATAGGTTATTTCGGTGAAGTATAGGGCAAGTAAGATATATAGGGTAAACAAGAGATCCAGAGTATGGGAGAGAGAGTGTGGGGGAGAGAGAGAGAGAGTGTGGGGGAGAGAGAGAGAGTGTGGGGGAGAGAGAGAGAGAGTGTGGGGGGGAGAGAGAGAGAGAGAGTGTGGGGGGGAGAGAGAGTGGGGGAGAGAGAGAGTGGGGGAGAGAGAGTGGGGGAGAGAGAGTGGGGGAGAGAGAGAGTGGGGGAGAGAGAGAGTGGGGGAGAGAGAGAGAGTGGGGAGAGAGAGAGCGTGTGGGTGAGAGACAGAGAGAGAGACAGAGAGGGTGAGAGAGACAGAGAGAGAGGGTGAGAGACAGAGAGAGAGGGTGAGAGACAGAGAGAGAGGGTAAGACAGAGAGAGAGGGTGAGATAGAGAGACAGAGAGAGGGTGAGAGAGACGGAGGGTCAGGAGGTGGGT